>NC_080717.1:6970000-7275000 GCF_019097595.1 Hemibagrus wyckioides | reverse complement strand
TGGTGGCAGTTTGGTGGACCTGGGAGTCAAACTCACATCCTTCTGAGCAGCAGTCCTACACCTTAACCTAAACTACCACACCCCCTTGTTCTAGATGAAATCATGAAAAGTGGAACAAACTAAAACATTAACATAAAATGTTAATGGCTTCAGTAGAAGGCTAGTCCCAGAGTTTTGTCTTTTGCTATTTAATATTTAATGTAATATATAGGTGAAATCATATAGGTGGGCATAAAGAAATAAACGGAAGCTTATAATACTAAGATCATGGACTATATATTTTTTCCTAATAAATCTGTTTGTTTTTTTTGTTTTTTTCTTTAATAAAGCTGTTTAACTCATTTGATGGTGCAGATACAATACACCAATGATGAAACTGAGGAAAAGCACAAATGTTAGTGGAACTTGCATAAACTTGTTTTATAATCGGATTTTACAACCGGTTACACAATTTTGATGACTGGGAACCTTTGAGACTCAATTTGCCAGGCTGACAATCATTCTCCGTAGTCACCCTTATGTTGGCAGAAAGTAATTTTCAAGATATGTGTTGAACAAAGCGCTAAGGATTTATCTCCTCCTAACAGAGCCATCGTGTTTGCCATTATATCATAAGAAAAAATGTCCAGGGAATCAGTGCTGTTGTAGTGACAGTATGCGTCATCTATGCGTCAGAGCTGTCCGTAGAAAGAAACTGGACGTTGGGCTGTTAGACACTCTGTCTGATATATGCATCTCCCTGAGATTTGAAAGCAGCTGCAAATGGAATGGCCCACTGAGTCTGTCGGCCTCTGAGGCAGGCTTATGTGCGTCACATCTGGAACATAAGTGCTCTTAAAACTATCAGAAAAAAAAAAATCTCACGTGTTTGATTTGGTGTATGTTCGCTAATGGCTGACACTCATAAGGTCTGAAGTTGTCATTACCCTATCCTCTAGTGAGTGACTCAGTGGATCGATGTCACTGCTACACACTTCTGCAGTTTCCCATAATAAACTTTATGAAAGAATGGCATCATTGCAGTATAGATCAGAATGTGATTACTGTACACCATTTGGTCCGCCCCCTTATTGGCCTGTTGACCAGCTGGTCTCTGAGCTATAAAACAAGGGTTGCCAAATCCTCACTTTTAAGAAAGTGATAGATTTTACCAGTGAATTCACACACACAGTCATTGTTAATGCCAGAGCTGTCATTGTACAATAATAATCATGTACATATAAAATATTATAATATGTGTCACATGTAATTAGCGTCAAGCCTTGAATGACGTGCAAAGTTTGGGCGTTTTCAATAACAGAGTAAGGCTAAAAGACCATCAATTAGCTGTGACCTTACAACAATCTCAAAGTCTCCCTAGCACATAAGATCATTAGTATGCCTACCATGACTGGAAGAAGGAATATATGCCCTTTTCGGTCTGCCAAGTGTGTGTATGCCCATTTGACACTGCTCTGTGCATCTAAATAGACTGGAATTAGTCTCCTTAGAGTTTCATATGAATCCAGTATTTAATAAATACAAAATTGTGTCAAGTATAATATTTTGCAGACACATGTCATTTTTATGTCTCAGTGAAAAATGAAATGAATATTTATGATTTTTCAGTGAACAGATGTAATCCTTCATGGAATGCCACTACTGGGTTTTTATATGGATCCTTAACAATATTGCACGTTTATGGAAATGCACGTAAAGGGAATTGTAAAAGGTCAATATTTGCATGAGGGTTTGAATCGGTGTCTAAAAATCAAACAGGGAGCACAGGTGGAACTTGCTTATGGGCATTTCAGTGTACAGTAATGAATGTGCAAAAGCTAGAACACATGTATTATCCACTGCACTACTAAATTATAGGAAAGAAACTGTAAGAAAACCTGCTGTTAATTAGCAAAATATGATTCCGCTTTAGTATTTGGCATCCTTTGACATCATGTGACAAAACACTCAGTATGACAATGTCAATCGATAGCAAAAATCTTTACTGGCATTATTTTGTTACTGTGAGAAATATTTTTCTTTTAATTTATCCTAGTGTTTGTCCCACACAATGGCAGGGTCTGCTGTTTTGTAGAGGATCATTCAATCCACATGATTTGGTACAGGTTTTACGTCAGATGCCCTTCCTGTCACAACCCTCCTATTTTTATCTGGGCTTGAGTCTGGCACTGAGGGTTAACTCTTCAGTGGCTGGGTTGTCGCCCTTCCCGGGAATCGAACCCAGGCCGGGGCAATGGGAGCGCGGGATCCTGCTGCTGGACCCCTAGGAGGCGAACAAAATTATTTTAAATTTGAATACAAAAATATGGAAAATATGTGGTAGCTTAGAGGGGAAACCTTGAATGTGCTAGCTAATGGTTAAGGTGTTGACCTTCTGCTTAGATGGTGGTGAGTTTGAAACCCAGGTTGACTAAGCTGCAACTGTTGGGCCCTTGAGCAAGGCCCTTAACCATTAGTTGTATAAAACATGTAATTCCATAGATGCAAAAATTAGCATATGTTGTTGAATAAAAACCTTGGTAACACTTTACAATAACAGTTCATAAACAATCATGCGTTAATCCCTCATATTGCCTTAAATGTAAAGTAGTGATGAGTTTATATGTGAATAATGGCTGGATTGAACTGGATTACTTTCACAGTTTAAATAGATCCTCCTTACTGAACGTAGAAAAGCGCTCTAATAAAAAAATTTCCTCTCAACTTGTTTAAAGTCATTCTCCATCCTTTACTCTTCAGATCTCACTCTAGTACTAGTACATGCTGTAGGTGGCTCAGGCCTGGGGCTCTGCTTCTTTACCCACAAGAGTAGAGTGAAATGAACAAATGCTATCATGTATTAACTTTTAAAATCAGTGGTCTATAAGATTATTTTCCAGTGTTTTAGACGTAGATGTTGCCGGGTTTATTTTGATTGCTTTAGTGCCTCTTTGTCAGTCGGGTCTCCTGGCTTTAAATCATCATGAATGGTCATCAATCTCTCTTGTGCTGTTGCTTAGGTTTTGAGCCGCTGCCCCCTCAAAATGTCTGGGCATGTTTGATTGAGTTTACTCTGTGTAGCAACGTTCTTAATGTACACATGAATTCAGAAGACTCAAATTGTAGTTAAACTCTTCATTAGTTCCTAATTAGTACATGCCTTAACTCATCATTAGTTTATAATTGAATAAGTATGAATTTATGTATTAGTGCTTGATCATTCATGTACTGTTATTGTAATGTGTTAACAACATCTTGGCTCACAGTTTATTCAGGCTTGTGATCATAAAGCTGCTATGAATTACAAGTAGACTCTGTACAAGTGTTACGAATCAGCTGGCTGGTCCTTTAATCATATTTTTGTGATGCACGACATCATACCATGCACATATATATTCCCACACTCATTCACACCTAGGGGTAATTTTGCATAGCTAATCCACCTATCAGCATGGTTTTGGCATGTGGGAGATGCCAACGCTGCCTGCTGTGCCTCCATGCTGCGACCAGGCATGTATAAAACAGTCATTTCAAGAGGCTGGTCATAATATCATTTGTGACTGTGTGGTATTGCACAGGGGTGCTGGGCACTGTGGACTGGAAATCAAATCTTGTTATATAATAAAACAATGTGCTTCAGTGGTTCTATTCAGAAACACGGGTCCTTCTGCAGCCTACTAATTAAAAAAGTTATCAGTTGGAAAATTAACATTCTGAAGTTCAGTCAGAATAACAAAGAAATGTCATGTAGAGTTCAACTTAACAAAATTAACTAAAATTCTTCGGCTTGTCTTGATCACGGTGGTTTTGGAGCCGAATGCCTTGCAGGTTTTATTGGAAATAAATAAATTACTAATTAAAAAATCTCACGGATCCTCTCACATTTTTTTAGCCCTATCTATCTATCTATCTATCTATCTATCTATCTATCTATCTATCTATCTATCTATCTATCTATCTATCTATCTATCTATCTATCTATATATCTATCTATCTATCTATTTATTTATTTATTTATTTATTTATTTATTTACCCACCCACCCATCACATTTTTTTCTGTATCTCAGACAGGAAGGGTTGATTATTGCATTTCATTAACATATGGCATGAGTATTAGGCAACATTCTTACATTAATTAGAAATAAATATTAGTACTATTTATAATAATAATAATAATAATAATAATAATAATAATAATAATAATAATAATAATAATTGTTGTTATTATTATTATTGTCATTAATTTAATAATAATAATAATAATAATAATAATAATAACAATAATAATAATAATAAATGGATTTCTAGATATTTTCTATTTTAAAAAAATTATAAATGATAAATATGAAGCAATACACTGGAGGAGTCACTCATCGTTTGAATAAATAATTATCTATTGGTATGATCTGTGTAATTGTAATCTGCCCTTCCAAGAGTACCAGATTTGAAGACAACTATTCATTATTCTGTATGTCTGTGTGCGTCTCCATGAATGCACCCATGTGTGTGTCTGTGTGTGCGGGCATGCATTTGCATTTCCTAGCCCTTCGTGTTGGCATCTGCCACTATCAAAGCATCAATATGCAAAGATGCCAAGGTCCTTATCTTGTTTAATTAAAACCTTCCACATGGATGCTGTTAGTAGACACAATCAGCCTGCCTTAAAACAGACAGAGGCAGAGTGAAGCAAAGTGCTCTTTCAAGAGCCCTGAACCAGCTTCGGGCTTCAGTGATCCTAATAAGTGACTCGTTATGGTTTCACCCACACTCTAATGATGCACCGGTTTATCATAAAGTTTTTAGAAAAGAACTGTTCAGGGCCAGGAGACAGTAATGATAATGGTGATATTGTTTAGCAATGATCTTTGTACTAAGACACTTTTGGGAAACTGGGAACAAAACTCATTGTGTGTGTGTGTGTGTGTGTGTTTGTGTGTGTGTGTGTGTGTGTGTGTGTGTTTAATTATGCAACGCGGTTTTACATTTGTTTTGTACATAAAAAAAAATCTAAAATACAATCACTATAAACTGTAAATTCTAAACAGGGCTGTGTTTTAAACTATAAAAGCATATCATTGTTAAAAATTGCTACTAAATAAAAAGTAATTAAACGCACTTTCACGAAAAGGAATTTAAAGCACTTTTAAAGAGCATACAAAATTCCTTGATTCCTTGCTTAGTATATTGAAAGAAAATCCCACACAGAAAGATTTTCAACATACACCGGTCAGGCATCACATTATGTTAATGGGTGGGATATATTAGGCAGCAAGTCAACATTTTGTCGTCAAAGGTGATGTGTTAGAAGCAGGAAAAATGGGCAAGCTATGGATTTGAGCGAGTTTGACGAAGGGCCAAATTGTGATGGCTAGACCACTGGATCAGAGTATCTCCAAAACTGCAGCTCTTGTGGGGTGTTCCCGGTCTGCAGTGGTCAGTATCTAGCAAAAGTGGTCCAAGGAAGGAACAGTGGTGAACCGGCGATAGGGTCATGGGCGGTCAAGGCTCATTGATGCATGTGGGGAGTAAAGGCTGACCCGTGTGATCCGATCCAACAGACGAGCTACTGTTGCTCAAATTGCTGAAGAAGTTAATGCTGGTTCTGATAGAAAGGTGTCAGAATACACAGTGCAGGACGGGTCAGGGCTGTTTTGGCAGCAAAAGGGGGGCCAACAAAATATGGTCATAATGTTATCCCTGATCACTGTATTTTTAGTCATTACATGTGATCTACAATGACGCTTTAATTTTGACATGTTGCTCAACATTCAGTTTGCTTAACAGTTTTCTATCCACAATGCTCTTTGCCTACCTGCTGGTAGCCTGGTAGCGGTGCCAGTTAGGAGTAGACTTCATTTCATCACTACTGAAAAAGACTGACGGCACTTTAGTGCTTCAGTCTGCCCTGCTCAATTATCTCCTTATCTGCAGCTTCTGCTCAAACAGTTCAGCTTCCAAAGCTTCAAATTTAATGCTAACTCTGCTGTCAGTGGTACTTGCTATTTTGTAAATCACTAATAACTAGCTGAGCTGAGTCGGCTTTAACTCCGAATCTTTTAGCTTTATTTTACAGCTGCCATGAATCCTGGAGTCTAGCTTTCGCAACAATGTCTCTCCTGGTTCTACATTGAATCTAGTTTTGAACATAACATGAACCTACAGCTGTGTTTATCATCATTATAAATTTTGTTTCAACCTAAGTTTGTAATTTAGAAGCAATTAAGGATTAAGCAGCACTTTTTACCTGGATTTATTAAAACCCTGCTCTGAAGCAGGATTAGCACTGCTTTTGTGGCGTTAACCCCCCGTTGTGGTGCCAAATGTGTATAGTGTCAATGATGCAGTGTTAGAATGTCAGATGCTTAGCAACAGACATGTAATTAGAAACTGAACAGTGTGCGGCTCATATCTTTGTTCAGTCGTAGAAGCCATGGTGTGGACAGCTTGAGGAAAAAATGTAAAAAAATAATAATAATAATAATAATAATGTCTCGTGGTAATGGAAAATGTGTCAGTTGGTGAGGTAATGGACACAGTTTCAATTAAGTTTGTCACATACACCTTACTGCACTGTGAAATTCTTTCTTCGCATATCCCATCCTTGGGGATTGGAGTCAGAGTGCAGGGTCTGCCATGATGCAGAACCCCTGGAGCAGACAGTGGGTTGGGGGCCTACCTCAAGGGCCCAGCAGTGCTGGGGCTTGAACCCTGATCTTCTGGTTAACATCCCAGAGCCTTAACCACTTGAGCTATGTGTAATTTTCACATTTAAGAAACTCAGTGAAAAATTAGTGGAAGCTGGATATTACTGTACACCTGGTTAACTACCGAAGAAGATGACAAAGTTGTGAAAGATTTCAATGCCTACTCAGGCACTGTTCTTTTTTCTTACTGATGTGAAAGCATGAGTGGAGCTGTTATTTAAATCGGTTATGTAATATACAGTATTTATACAATCGCTGTTGGTGACACTGTAAATATGCAATTTAGAACATTAACCCAAGGTTTAGGAAAGTACAGCTTGAAACCAGTAATGAATATTCAGGATTAATTAATTGACCCTGCATCAGCAATGTGAATCATAAACCAGGATAACCCCAAATTCTGTTTACTCAGGGTTAAGTGTGAAATGCTCTAGTAAATGTCACTGGAAAATAGTGAGTCATTAAAAATGAGCTTTTGCTTGTTTTATTTTTAGGAACCAACATCAAAACCTGCCCATTATCTCTTATGTTTCTGAGGTTTAAATGTATTTTCTTCCCCTGTATGATGTAAGTGCAGCAGCCAACCGCTCACTTCTCACAAGAATAAAACAAATTAGAATATAAATAAGACACAATCGTGTTTAATTGCTTTAAGAGTGGACGTTTTCTCTAAGATGCATTAGAATTTCCTAAAAAATGGAATGACAGATAGTATTTTAGAAAACAACTTATTGGTTCTTATTACTTAATTGTGAATTACTGCTCTTGATCTGCCTCTTTTTTCTGTTAAATCCTGCAATACTTGTAGAGATAATTGCCTTGTGTGTTGGGAATTAAAGTGAAAAAAAATAACACACACACACACACACACACACTTACGCTGTCTTTTGCCACCACACAATTTGCACAATGTCTCATTGTTCATGTAATTGAAGGTAGTAGTGTTAGAGGAGGAGTAGTGTGTAGCATCTGTATGCTGCGAATGCGGATTTCAGCATAATGGCAGCATTGCAGCCGCCCACTCATGCTGGCTTTATTTGCTGCTCCTTTTGGTACTAAGCACTTCTTATTCATGTCTCAATGTGCTTTTATTTTCACTGCCCACATTCACTCAGACTGAAAAGTTAGCTCCCTGCAGCACAAACTGTACAAATCCCTGAGGGCTCCCCGTGTCCTCTGCACCATCCAGCCCACACGCAATTTATTATCAGCAACGCATCGGGCCGACATGCGAAATGTTATTTTGCTCATGATTGCGTCGCCATGCACTCGCCAGATGTTGACAAAGCTGTCATTCCTGATTATGTATGGACGGAGGTTGTGCTTTCTCTCAGGGGCCTGAATAGTTGCTCAGTCTCCATCCGACATAATGAGTACTTGGGAAACGCACTAAGGACAGCTGTGAAGTGATTACTTTAGATTGGCAAGTGTTTTTCCCGCTCAACAAACACTTTCCTCACTGCAAGCTGCTATATTACACAAGCAGTAAAGAAACGAATGAATCATGCATTTTACTTAGTCAACGACGTTGCAGCGCTCTTTATGGAGTCTTGCAGAACTGGTTGTTTATAGAAGTTTCTACTCCATTAAACAATATGTGCACTGCTTTAAAGCTTCCTGTGTAAAAGACTCATCATGTACTTGCAGTGGCTATTAAAATAGAACATGATTGAATTAGACAGGAAGTTGAAAGGTTGGGCATGTGGCCTAACAGCAAGCCTCTTAATGGTTAGAACATTAATGTGTAATTGTTATGTGAAAATGTAGAGTACACAACAGGGAATGGAATTGCACTGCACTATTACAAAACACAGCAACTTAAGCATTTTTTTTATTTTAAGTGTATTTATTATTCATATATAAATACATTTAATTAATTCGTTCATTAAGGAGGGAGGGGCTTTACCAAATGTGTTCATATACTTTTCAATTTGATGACAGTTTTGGAATGCGCCATGGTTTCTTTGGTGTGAAAATCCAAATAATCAGACCAAAAAAAAATAAAAAAATGGAGACCAGTTAGCATGGCCAGAATTGACCTCTTTCAGGAAAGTTATAGCAACTCAACAACTCTGTATGACCATAGCAGAAAAAAGTAATTTCAGAATATTTACTGTATGGAATGTACATTATTCTGGATGAACAGATAATCTGGTGAAAAATGGAAACTTATATTGAAATGGGAATTTTATTTATTTATTGATTGATTGATTGATTGATTGATGGACAAGGCATCCAGTTGATCCCGTGGGTATGGGAGTGCATAAGTGATGCCAGAAACAAGAGCTGCATGTGCTGAAGATTTTGGAGTGATTTGATATGAACAAGAAATATTTCATTAATACTTGTTAATGTGAATGCAAGTCATTCATCCTTAGTAACTACCAGGTTTGAAACAAAATTTGAAACAAATCTTGTAGTGTGTTTATAAGCCTGCAGGATCCCGTGCTCTCATTGCCATGGCCCAAGTTCGATTCCTGGGCAGGGAGCTAACCCGGCCACTGAAGAGTTAAATCTCAGTGCTGGTCCCAAGCCTGGATAAAATAAGGTTTCATTCGGCATAAAACCTGTTCCAAATCAAATATGCGGACCAGATGACCCGCTGTAGTGACCCTGAACTGGAAGCAGCCGAAAGAACAACCACAACTTCTAGTGTGTTTATATTAATAACTTCATGAGTAGGATTTTTGTAATGTCCCAAATATTCTGGAGACACTTATGTATTCAAGCAATGTACCTGAGGAGCTAAAATTCACACAACCCTAACGCTAACTTCATGCTGGCATTTCTACTTAGCTAAAATAATTCAAATTTAGGATTACATGGATAAAAACAAACACACTTACCATATGACACTATCACAGAGCACAAAAGCTTCAGTACTTTGATGTTTATCCACTTTCAGCTGCTCTGCAACTTTCATCAATACGGCAATGCTTCCACCACCTGCTCATGTGTGATCCCAGGTGCATCAACACTCAGTAAAATGTGAGATATATGTGCTCACCAGTAACACACTTTGTGTTGTTTTGGCTTCAAATCAGCATATTGATTCTACTGGTACATCATAAAAACATCATCGTGAAAGGAATGCCTGCTCAGCATTTCATGCCCATTGCAGCATAACACACACATTTTCCAGAGAAGCAGAGTGTTTAAAGCAAAAATCCATTAGCCAAACCAGTTAATAGTCATAATTAAGAGATGTTTAAAACATCATATTTGATCTGTGGGATTGAAAAGTTTGAAGGGTGCAGGTGAGCCTTCTCTTTTTTTCCCAGCTTCGTCATTGCCATAGCAACAACCAGCAATTGCTAACAGAGATGTCATTAACGTGATGTCCATTGCTGTGAATTGTCTCACCACTGGAAATAAGTATTCATGATGAAACAATAAGCCAATTTCCTCTTCCGTCCTCCGTAGTACAGCTGGTTACACCTCATGCTGGACATGCAATAAACGACTCCTGAGGTGCCACATAAGGAGTAATGGGTGATAAAAAAAAAAAACATAGAGGCTGTTAGTAAATGTGCATTCATGACATGCTGTACAGGTGCATGGAAGTTTCTCTGTGACAAATCATTTGTTTGGCTATAGAGGACTTGCATTTTTGAGAATTCTTCGCTCAAAATAGTAGAGGCATTTCGTGTCAGGTCTACTCAAACCTCAAACTCATTTCCCTTCACAGCTTTGAATCCTGGCTGCACCGATCTTCACTTTCCACACTTGTACACTCACTTACACCTTCACAGTCACTGCACTTTTGATTATACTCTCCTGTCTCCTATCACACCACAGTCACAACCACTTCCCAAAGTATACTCTCAGTTTCCTCTATGCCCTGACATTACCAAGCCATTGCTTATGCTACTGTTTATCTGGTTTTGACCCTGCTTTGTTTTTGTGCTTTGTGTTTATCCCCTCATACCTTGTTTCCTGATCACTGGACCATTGCCTCTTTTTCCATTTTGAGATTGGATCTGTTGCTCGAACTGTCATTAAAAGTTGCTAAGCTGTCTTACCTACATCCATCTCTGCATCTTTCTATGGAAAAATAAAACTTAAGAAACAAACATAATAACTGAGATATCTGTCGAATTTAATAATCGACCATATTTGCTAGTAGTGTTTTACCTTAAGACAGGCACTTAAAAAGAAGCAGTCCAATTATGAAAGGTATGCCTGGGCAGTAGTTCATTTTGTAGAAGATTACAGATAATAGGTGTAGCAACTGGTTTAAGGCTAAAAACAAACTAGAAGAAGAAAAAGAAAAGTAGCAACAGGTCTAACACTAATACTAATACCCATGATGCCGATCAAGCTAAAGGCACAGAGGAGTAAATAAATTTGTGTTTGTAGAGTTGGAGGCTATATTATGAAAAATAGATTCCAGAGACTTGGAGGCGGTAATGACTAAACAGACAGATACACCTTTAAGCAAATTTGCTGGACCAAGAAAGAGTTGCTCAAAGCATCAACAAAAGAAAATATGTGTGCATCCACATGAAGATGAGATGAACTTTTGCCTTTATTTTCTTATAAAAATTGCTCAAAGAGTATGATGGACCTAGAAAACACAAAATGCTTGTCATGCCTGGGGGCCAGAACCTTTTGTTGGGTGCTTGTGTTAAAATTTACTGGTGGCTAATTTCTCAGCTATGCTCTAGGAAAATATACTAAAGGATTTCTAATATATATTCTAATAACAGGTCAGAGGTTTTCTTGCCATAGTGGGCAGGTCAAAGGCTTTCTACCATAGAATACAAGTCAGAGAATTTCTAGCCATAGTGGCCAGGTTAGAGGCTTTCTACCATAGTATACAGGTCAGAGGTTTTTTTAGCCATAGTGGTCTGGTCAGAGGTTTATTTAGCCATAGAGCCCAGGTCAGAGTCTTTCTACCATAGTATACTGGTCAGATGTTTTTTTAACCATAATAAGCAGGTCAGAGATTTTTACATTTACATTTCTGGCATTTGGCAGACACCCTTATCCTAAGCAAAGTCTCTTTCAATGTCTCTATATCACTGGCTCAATAGCTCACAGACTTAGAATACCATCAGTTTAAAAACTGTGTTGGGAGGATTTTTTTAAAAATACATACAACAATGCCAAAACCAAACAGAGAAATAAGCACTAGTCTGAGGGTTTCAGGAAGAGGTAAGTCTCCATTGGTCATTTGAAAACAGCCAGTGACTCAGCTGTTCAAACATCTAGGGGAAATTCATTCCACCACCTCGATGCCAGAACAGAGAAGAGTTTTGACGTATACCTACTAGGAGTAATAGGTATTTTACCTATAGTATCCAGGTCAGAGGTTGTTTTAGCCATAGTGGCCAGGTTACAGGTTTTCTAACCATAGTATACAGGTCAGAGGTTTTTTTAGCCATACTGCCAAGGTCAAAGGTTTTCTGGCCATAGTGGCAAGGTCAGATGTTTTTCTAGCCATAGTACATGTCACATATTCTTTAACAAAGTGTACAGGATGCATTTGTTTGTGCACAGTGAACAGGTCAGAGGATTTCTAGCATAGTGTACAGATCAGAAGAGGCAATGTGAGGCATGGAGGACTATCATCTGCAGTGATTCAATAACCGGGTAGACTCCTGGATCAGGTAGTGTGACTATCAGAACAAGGCAGAAAGGCAGAAAATGTGATAAAGGAGCTCCTGATTTCAAAGTATTTTAAGCGACAAGTGTTCAGGTGTGCACTGAGCAAGTGCCACAGTTGACAAAGAAATTATATATATATATATATATTTATATATATATATATATATTGCTTATGAACATATAATTATATAATATCCAAATTAATATGAAAGTCTCAGTGAAAGCCTTGGAAAAACAATGAGGAGGTACAAGGACCTCAAGATTGAGATCTTACTCATGTGATTCCAGTGGTAGTCTCCAGAAAGATGTTGATGGACTGAGATAGTCTAGAAATATGCAAGTGCAGAAGGTTGTCCTCTACGGTACAACCTAATCAAACATTTTTAATTGAGATTTCTCTGGGTTTAAAGCACTTGCTGGAAATTAATTTAAAAAAATCTTATTATATATTGTGTTCATTAAAAAATAACAATAGGTGTGCACAGAAATGCATTTAATAATTTCTTCTGATGTTTCTATTTTAAAAATAAATCATGAATGAATATGATTCAAAAAGAACCGCATGCTAGTTCAAAAGCTGTGTTAATTGGCAGTTGGAGCAGTGGTGTGACATTACCTACTAGTCATGGATTCATTAGCAGAGATATTATCAACTAGCACCTAACAGCATATAAATTAATCCTCGGACTGAATACTGATGGAACTCTTGGGCAGTTATGTCTGCTACTTAATAACCGTAATGAGACACATCCCTTAGTTAACAATAAATCACGTTTGTAGTTCACTTGTGTTGAGCATCTTGGAATATGGAGTATTTTGGATGGGTCACATGACACTCATCCTCATCAGAGAGCAGTATCAGACCTTTAAGTAATTACCAAGCTCAGCACAGTATCAATATACAGTATCAGTGCTAGTTATAAGTGTCTGTTTGGTGATGAGGTCATGTTACACACTTTTGTGAGGCTTCCATATCACTATAATGAACCACCCTGTTGGTCTGGAACATAAAGATAAAAGCCTATGTAATGCATGCTATCATGGAGAGTCAGCGTGAAACCTGAGTAACTTTGGTTGACGAAAACTGTTATGATAATCACGACTTTGTGGTGAAACCAACATAGGGTCATAATTACATTGTGACAAATATGGGTACTCAGACAGGGAAATATTCCACTAATTGGCAAGAAAACTGCCCTTTAGGTTCTTTAGATTTTTCAGAAATGTCTTGAATACAAATACATGCATAAGCAAAACAAAATAAATAAATAAATAAATAAATAATAATAAAAAAAAAACATAATATACACAGACACGGAAACTGAACAGGAGCGTGCATAACTTTCGCTCATATGAAGTAGTTTATAAATAAATTTAGCCATCTCTGTATTAAAAGCAGATAGGGATGGGTACATTTGGAGAAACAAATAATATTATACTGTGATCTGATCAAAGTACATTTGAGGGGGGTGGTGCCACTCTCCTGGTGGGGGGGAAATGTGAGAGATGGTGGGACCAGTTGAGCAGTGCTAGTAGATTGAAGGGATCATAGTGCAGTGTGAGGAGTAATAGGTATTCTACCTATAGTATACAGGTCAGAGGTTTTCTAGCCATAGTACATACACTACCAGTCAAAAGTTTGGACACACCTTTCAATTCAATGTTTTTTGTTTAGGGATTTATTTTCTACATTCTAGAACAATACTGGAGATTTCAAAACTATGAAATAACACACATGGACTTGAGTGATCCATATGTAATGACAACAAAAAACAGTCAGTTGTTATTTTAAGACACAAAGGTCAGGTGTTCTGGAATAGTTCTTGCAAGAACAGTATTGTCAAGTGCATTTGGAAAACCCATCAAGCACCATGATGAAACTGGCTCACATGA
The DNA here is from genome assembly GCF_019097595.1 of Hemibagrus wyckioides. NCBI lineage: Eukaryota > Metazoa > Chordata > Actinopteri > Siluriformes > Bagridae > Hemibagrus > Hemibagrus wyckioides. Next base: position 7,260,813 of record NC_080717.1, on the reverse strand, counting down.
AGACCATCCCAGTAAAGCAAGACCAAAACTGACCTCTGCTGCAGAGGGGAAGTTCATTTAGAGTTACCAGCCTCAGAAATCACCAATTAACAGCACCTCAGATTAGAGCCGTTATGAAGGCTTTACAGAGCATCAGTAGCAGACATATCTCAATATCAACTGTTCAAACGAGATTATTGTGTATTTCGGCCGCCTTCAGCATTGTTTTACAATGTAGAAAGAAATAAACATCAGGAAAGACCATGGAATTAGAAGATGTGTCCAAACTTTTGACTGGTAATGTATGTCACATATTTTTATACAAAGTGTACAAGATTCTTTCATAGTGTACAGGTCAGAGGATTTCTAGCCTAGTGTACAGATCAGAAGAGGCAATGTGAGACATGGAGGACTATCATCTGCAGTGATTCAATAACCGGGTAGACTCTCAGTTCAGGTAGTGTGACTATCAGAAAAAGGCAGAATGGCAGAAAATGTGATAAAGGAGCTCCTGATTTCAAAGTATTTTAAGGGACAAGTGTTCAGGTATGAACAAGGTGACAAAGAAATAATAATAAAAATGTATATACAGTATATTTAATAAATAATGTAAATAATTGTATATATTGCTTAAATACATTGAAATATATAATATCCAAGTTTTCTCATGTGCTGCTCATGTGTTTCCATGTCGACTGACTGCATCAATTCAAGAAATCAATCCAAATGCCCAAGAAAGAAAAAAAAGAAGAATTGACACTGACAACTTTAACCCACTTAGTGTCCTCATTTTATACTATAAATAATTGACACCTCTTTTATGACACAGAACTGATCAGATATTTTATCCATCTGGACCTTGGATTCTGTATAACGAGACATATTACTGAAAATAAAATACAAACAATCTTGGTGGCATTAGATGCTAAGCATACATAATGTAGATGTTTTTCTTTACAAAGAATTAAGCAGGTTTGTATTTTTTTTTTATGAATAAAGATATTCAAGCAGTATAAAATAGTCCTAATGTGAGAATCAAATTCAACAGTAATATTTATTTATCAGAAATTTCCAATTTTTCGCTTGGTACCACCCCCAGTATTTGCTGGAATTTTGAGGCAGAAATAATGATTGATTATTGATTAATGCCTGTGAAGGCTTCTGCACTGATCATTTTGTTTTATCCATTGTATCTTTCCAGATCTTATTTAACGGTTCTGGAGTAGTTAACCACATTGATCTGTTTTGCCCATAGACTTATTCAAGAGATATATTATTTCAACTGGAAGGGAAGATAAAGTATTAGCTGGGATTTATTCTACCCAAAGGAATTTAAATCTTAACCCATGTTTAATTGACTTTCAAGTGTGGAATAAATCAAAATGAACATCTTGCACAACTGTTGCACCTTTTGGTCAGTGTCTACCAGTGAAAGTACTATATTAATGATTCAGAGAATAGCGGCTAATGTTGTTTCCTTTACTTGCAAGGATGAAACCTAGAATTAGATAAGATTTTATGACAGGAAAAAAGACAAAAAGAAAGGCTGTTTTGGTGGTTGCACACTGGGCATGTCTGCAGCTGTCCGAATGGTGCATGTGAAAATGAATGATGGCATCATCGGCTATTACCAATTATTTCATGCAAACTGGGCTCTGTTTCAGACTTTTATGCCTTCAGAAATATTACAAAATGCTTTGTGGCGTTTTAATTACACCATTAAAAAAAAATAAAATTGACAAAGCATTAATGATTCAGCTTTTTCTCAGATAACTGAAAGTTTTGGACTAACACCATGAAGAATATGTGGGAATGACAATCATTAAAAATGACTGAAATTGTTAATCTGGTGTGTTTATTATAAAAACATTCTCCCAAGCTGTCTAAAAAATATTCTCCCGACTCTTTTTTAGACAGCTATTCTAATAAATTCACCAATTAAACCATTTCAGTTAAATCTTAATTATGTCTGATTGATTATTTAGTCATATTTACAATACAGTGTCGTTTCTTCAAAGAGAAACCACAGTGAGATACAGAAAGATAACTCTTCAGGAGAACAATATATCTGCTGTAAAAACCTGAACCTGGCAACTTTAGAAACAGCCCACTTTATCCTGCTGTATCAGGGGTGCTAATCATTTGCAAGATCATTTCAAAATGAGCTCAAAGTCATAAATAATTTATTCGCTTCAGACCATTGCGAAGGCTGATTATTTCCTTTTTCATCCTTCCGTAGTAAAGTATTAGAAAGATATCCATCAAATAGTATATGATAATACAGATTGATATTCTATTTGACTTTGAAGCTTTAAATCTAAGCAATGTGCATTTAAGATGTAGGACAAAATGAAATTAGACCCTGGTGTCAGACAGCAAGGGGAAAAAAAAATCATAAATGCTTTTTTTCCAGAAAATAATGACAGTTTAATTGGTATATGACATATTTATGGTTGGGAGTCGAATGGGTTTTTAGTGTCATTTATCCAAATGAAATGGTATTTCTTCAGACCTGTGGAGCAAATACAAAACTGTGTGAGACAAGCACCAGACAGTAAGTCCACAGAACAATAAATGACAGAGCACACAGTGTGAAGATGCTTTACCACAGAAACACAGTGCAGTGACAACAGAACAGTGTTATGTGGGAAAACTACAACGTAAATGACTCATGGGGTAATAATCATGGCAGCGATATTACATTCTAACTGTAGATCACTTTCATATCACTTGCTGCATGTACCATATAAATGCCCATCATATTCATAGTTTTTTTTAATTATGTACAGAAGGATGTCTCTCTTGGTCCAGAAGATGAATCCGGCACTCTCACTGCTGTGGTCCTGGTTCGATTTCCAGGCAGAGAACTAACCCAGCCACTGAGGGGTTAACTCCCAGTGCCAGCCCCATGCCTGGATAAAATGGCAGGGTTGCATAAGGAAGGACATCCAGCATAATACCTGTACTAAATCAAATATGCGGATCGGATGATCTGCTGTGGTGGCCTCGAACATGGAACAGCTGAAGGACAACAACAACGTGTAAGGTCTAAGGAGGAGTAGGCTGGGTTTGCAGTTCACTGCAAGTTGTACTGTGTATATCTGTGTATGTGACCCATAAAAATCTTGAAACTTGAATATTAGCAGTGAAAAGTGCATAAACAAAAAGGCAGCTTTATAAAGTGCATTGCTATTGAGTCATACTGGGTTAGGTGTTAGGGGATTAGCTCAGGTGAGCATTGGGAGACAGGAAGGTTTTGAAAAATCTGCCTCAGGGAAGAAACTGTTGTGGAGTCTGGTGGCGGTGCTACGGATGCTCTTGTACCGTAACCTTCTGCCAGATGGCAGGAGGGTGTACAGTCCACACAAGGGGTAGGAGGGGTCGTGTGCAATGCTGGTGGTTTTGCAGATGCAGCGAATATTGTATGAGGTGTATATAATGCATAGAGAGACCTTGCAATTTTTAAGCTTTTCACTGAATGGTCTGCAGTTCAAAATAATACAGAAAATATTCAAAATCGAATACATTCTCAATCTATAGCCATCTAATCCCACACAAATCTTGCGCGATGCATGATATTTACCCAGATTACACTCACTTACTGCAGATTATTTTGTAAAACATAAGACTAAGACTGAGCCTTTCTTACCTAATTTTATTTTTGATCTTAGTCTTCTCTGCTACGTCATGCCTAGTGTTTATCTGACCTTCTACCTGTGAATGCTCTACGATTACCACCTGCTGCTTCCTGTTTGGCAGTGATTACTTTCAATAAAACTACCCAAGCCTACACCTGGGTTATACTATATAAATTTGATTTGACATGAATAGAGTGGTGTCTTGATAATGTACCTTTTCTTCAGTAAAGGAAAAGCAAGCATTGCCTGACTATGAGTGTCATTTCACATGGATCATTCAGACAGGAAATGCTGTTTTTGTGTGTGTTTCTGTGTGTTGCGAATGCAGGGACATGTTTATGATCGTCGGCTGCAATTCATTATAATCAGGGACTCTGAAAGTGTTTACATCCGACATGGAAAAGTGCAAAAAAGCAGATCTAGTCTATACCTTTATCATAGTCAGTGACTAGCCATATACAGTAAATAGGATCCTGCTCTGTACAACCATGTTTTTCCAATCAAAGCACTGGAATGTGTTGAGGTGGAAAGTTGAGAAAACTAAATTGGAAAGTTCTGGGTTTTGAGTCAAATGTATTACAGCATTAGTGTCAGTGTATAGTTGCACTTATTTGGCAGATTTCAGGCACTGCAACATTCTGGTCCATTATTTGTTGGCAACCAGCATCGTAATATACCAGGAACCTGAAATGTTCCCATATGCCGTATTTTAAGTATTTGGTAGTATTTTCCAGGTCGTGGTTGCTACTTTTTGTACAGGAAATAAAGCTTGATGGAACACTTTAGATGCCATTTATTCACATGGGTCTGTATTTCAAGTCAAGTTATGTGCATGTAGTCTTCTTAATCAAGCACAACTCTGTCTATTCAAGAGTGATATTACATGGATAAATCTAAAACTATTAATTAGACAATTGGATCTACTTTATTTTTATTTATTTATTTATTTATTTATTTACTTATTTATTTATTTATTTATTTGTTTGTTTGTTTGTTTGTTTGGTTGGTTTTATTTATTTATTTATTCATTTGTTTATTTGTTTGTTTATTCATTAATTTATTTAAGACTCTTATAATTCATAATAAAGAGGGAGCTATATTTCAGAGGCGGGAGTGTGGGCTTGGCTAAGTTTTAATTTTATTATCATCTTGCATAATATAACATAAGTGGTGTTTTATGTTGAACAGCCTACTGTTTTTGTTCCCATAAATACCCATGTGAACTGAACACATTATTTGGAACAATATAATACCATTTAATATATATTGTGCAGTCAAGTAAACAACCTAAAATCGGCAATGTGGGCTATTAACAAATATTGTGAATTATTTTGTTGACACTTTACAGTAGAGCTAGTAAGTATGTTGTAAGTAGCTAGTAATAATAGGTATACCTAACAGAGTAATAAAGTAACTGGTATATAATAGGTGGTAATTAGATTTTATTTTCATTAGAAGTTTGCAGCTGACGCATAATGTTGTGTTGCCTTGAGAGGAAGCAGGCTCAGAAGGGAACCTCATCCTCATTTTGGTGACAGTGGACAGTTAATAATGTAACCATTGATAATGCCTTTTCTACAACAGCAACCAAAAGCTCTTGAAAAACGAATAGGTCAGTGTAGTTTCTAAGTTCATTGTAGACTTAGCACTGTTTATTGGTTGGCACTGCTGTTTGTGCCCTACTGTATTGTACCATAGGGTTTGTATTATATTGTCTGCCTCGTAGTGCTTTGTACTGTTTGGCTTTGCACTGTCGCTTGTCTTTGCACTTTCTGCACTTTATGTGGAACTTTGTGATTGTACTAGTCCCTAGATCCTAGTTGTTTTATGCAACTTTATGTCTTTATGGAGCACCAGGATCCTGAAGGAACATTGTCTAATTTCACTATGTATTGCACAGGCTATATATGGATAAAGTGACAATAAAAAAAAAATAAAAAAAAATTCTTGACTTTGACAGTTCGAGATGGTTAAATGTAGAAATTAAAGTTCATCTGCTGCCTAGTTTTAATTATTTTTTTTTTAAAATCATGATAATCTTTTTATTCTTACCCATAATTAATTTCTTATTATTAGTAGATACACTAGTATAATACATCTTCTGTAGAAATGTGATCATACTTTTGTGCATGCGTTTTGTGCATGGAGTCTATATAGAGATATATTTGAGAAGTTTTTAAAGAAGTTGCTCAAATAATTTCTGTTTTTTGATGTGTGTGTGATCAACTATATTTAGATTTACATCAATCCTTATGCTGTATAACAAAATAGCTTCATCTTCTGCAGCGTAAGAATCACTTTGCTTACAGAGTCAATTATGTCTGAAATGTTCTTTTTCTTTTGCATTTGCTGGTTTTGTTTTTTTCTGTTTATTTATATTTCTTTCTTCTTCTTTTTTCTTTACTAACCCTTTATGTTTTACTGAAGAGAAAGTGAGAGAGAGACAGACAGAGAGAGAGAGAGAGAGAGAGAGAGAGTTATTTCAGGAAAATCAGTCACACTTCGTTGAAAAGGGAATCCAAAAATGTTGTCATCTGTTCCTTCTGAAGCTCCACAGCAGAAGATGTCTATGCCTCACAAGTTCTCTAACAGTGATAAAAGTCCTGCTTGTGGCATCTCGCACAAACCCATCAAACAGGGCTTGCACACTATTGCAATCCAATGCTTCATTTAACAGAATAATCTTACCGACTAATATTTGCTTGCTGATCACAACATGCTGAAAACTATAGTTTTCACCCTGGTAGAAAAGCCTTGAGCAGTTCTGTGTCTTCATTTCCGGCATGATTTTAACATAAACAGTTATAGAGGTATTAAATGGGCTGTAATTACCATGTGGCTCACATAGTGAACAAATCAAGTGGCCTTGTTTTTCTTTTTCTAGTAAACATTAAAACCTAGAAACTGTGGACATATTGTCTAAAACTACTCGACAGGCACATGACACAAAGTTGTGGTCTTTCTGTGTTTTTTTGACTGTCTCAATTTATTTGAAACATCCAAATAAAGTGTAACCAAAACTGAACCGCTTCTTCTGCTGACAGAAAACCAATGGCGAAAGGTTCTGCGGAAAATGTTTAATAGTCTTCTCCACACAGACAAGTTAAAGAACCATTAAAAGTTCCCCGGAACACCCGTCAGCATTGGTTTCCGATCAGTGATCCTTTAAACCCTAACCCAGGTAGGAACCTAAAACCCATAACTATCCAAAAAGCATGTCCTACACTGAAAAGTAGTGCAAGAATAAAGCTTGATGGAACACTTTCAATACCTTTTAATCACTTGGGTCTGTATTTAGAGTTGGGTCATGTGCATGTACTCTTTTCAATCAAGAACCACTCTGCTTATAAATTTAAGGATTAATATCAAGCCCAGCACAAATATTTGAAAGTTTAACTAAAATATGTCATCTTTAAATTCATATCTGGAACGTTAACAATAAGAGCAATATACATTTTTCAATAATGTTTCAGTGATTCAAGAACGATATTAAATGAATAAATCTAAAACTATTAATTAGACTGTTGGATCATTCCTGCAGAATCTATTTTTTTTTTTTTATTATCATCATATTTTATGAGGATTTTAAGTGAATAAAATATTGGTTATATTTCTTTAAAATGAATGCTTTTTGGCTTCTCCTTTAAACCCTGGGCTTATTTCACCAACCATGGTAGTACCACCAAATAGCATATTAAATGCTGCATAAATATTATTAAACTAAGAGTAATATGTAGTAATTAAACTGATAATCACATTACATGATAATTACACGATAATTACATTGTCGGACTGTTCATGTGGCAATATACTGGCAATGCACTTGACTTCAAAGTTGAATTTTTTTGCAATCTTTGGAAGCATTCACTTATTTTTTTAATTGTTTCTTACCTTTAGGTTGCATCATACTGCAGCTGAAAAAAAAACAAAACAAACAAAAAACATCTGCTTTCCCTCATTTTTTTTTTCAGGCTTACAGGCAGATATCTATAATGTCTCTACTGTTCTAGACTCGATTGAAAATCCCCACTCAAGAAAAATCAAACAACCTTGGCCATTGTTAGCCGTCTTTTCAACTGAACTCTCCCATTTCCAATTCAATATTTTATTTTGAGTGAACTAAGGAAGTCTTTTACACCAGGCATGAACTGCACGCATCTTTTGTTTCATTCTCTTCGCTTCTTATTTTTTGAAGATCTCAGACCCTTTTGCTGTATTTCATACGCTGCCATACACTGTGAATATCAGATCCGCACAGGATGAGAGCTCTGACCATCATGCTGACATCTATTAATTCAAAACTGAGAAAAGCTTTAAGCACCGAGTGCACAGCACCATGTCTTTTCCTACATAGAATTGCTATGTCTTACATGACAGAGGCTTGTGACAGTGTGATAAATGGCCTTAGTGTCACAGGACAGTGATTACAGTTGGCACACAAGAGCATGGTACACTGCCCTACTGTAACAACGCAATCATTACAACTGTCACATCACAGCACTGCCTGGAATGCTACACAGAGGTGCTAGTTTCTTAGTTGCTAGATTGGTATAGCTTGTCCTAATAGGCCCTTGTATTTGCTGAACAACAACAAAAAGCCCTTACCAGTAAAGCAGTTTACTGAAAATGTATACCTTATTCTATACCCCGATTTGTACAAATACAAACAGTGTAGCAATAATGTATTAAAAAAAAAACAGCAGTACAATATAACTATTCCTTACAAATAAACAAAAAAATAGAACATATCTATATCATAAATCGTAACATAGCTAAACAATTTGAAACATTATCACTTCCATTTCATTTACATACTCTATTACATTCTGTAAATATGATGCACATTTATATATTTATTCATATGATCCTGACACATATGCCATGATCAGCAGAAACAAACTTTTGTTTTTTACATTTACTTGCATTTGGCAGACGCCTTTATCCAGTGTGACTTATAGAAGTGCTTTGAAGTCTCTATCAATGAAAACATCAATACTAGTTCAGTAGGTCACAGACTAAGAATACCATCAGTCTAAAACTCTTTTGGGAGGTAATACTGCAAGAAAAGCACACAGATAAAAAGAAAATAAAAATGTAAGTTAGTTTTGAAGTGCTAGTTACAAAGAAAGTCTGTGATACGAAGCTTGACCCACTAAAAGGTCTGGCCCGTGTGCATGTGCAGGACATTAAATGATCAAAATGACCAAAATATATGTTTTGCATCTTTTGGCAAAGTACAGAAATTATAAAGGGAAGTTGATTAATTTGTCACCTGAAAGGCATTTCGGTGTGTACAAATTAATATGCCTTAAGGGTAGATATACAATCTGCACAGCGCTGTTTGGTTGTATTTGAAGCACAGCCATTAATAAAATGCTATTTAATCAGTTACTTGTCTTATTACAAACTCATCTCAAATGAAAACTTCATATGTATAGGATAAAGTTGATTTCTAAATCGATTTCATTTTCTAGTATTTGGCAGACGCCCTTATCCAGAGCAGCTTACAATGAGCAATTAATGGTTAAGGGCCTTGCTCTTGGGCCCAGCAGTGGTAGCTTTGGTAGACCTAGGATTTAACTTTCCAATCAATAGTCCAACACTTTAACCACAAAGCTACCACATTCCTATGCTACCAGTCAAAAGTTTGGACACCTTTTAATTCAATGTTTTTTGTTTAGGGATTTATTTTCTACATTCTAGAACAATACTGGAGATTTCAAAACTATGAAATAACACACATGGACTTAAGTAATCCATATGTAATGACAACAAAAAGTCAGTTGTTATTTTAAGACACGAAGGTCAGGTGTTCTGGAATAGTTCTTGCAAGAACAGTATTGTCAAGTGCAATTTGCAAAACCCATCAAGCACCATGATGAAACTGGCTCACATGAAGACCATCCCAGTAAAGCAAGCACCTCAGCACCTCAGATTAGAGCCGTTATGAAGGCTTTACAGAGCATCAGTAGCAGACATATCTCAATATCAACTGTTCAAAGGACATTATTGTGTATTTCGGCCACCTTCAGCATTGTTTTACAATGTAGAAAGAAATAAACATCAGGAAAGACCATGGAATTAGAAGATGTGTCCAAACTTTTGACTGGTAGTGTATATCTGTAAAAAAAGATGTTTACATTTGATTCCAGACAGCGTTTAATCCAAGTTTGTGAAGGAAGGTTGTTATATATGCCCTACTCCATGCTGACTGAGAACAATTAGCACATGCGAAACCATTATGACATAAAAGTATTTGTGCTGGCCTGAGGAAGATCCTTAACCCCCAACTGCTAGCTATTAGCATGCTGTCCCTCATGTGCTGTCCTGACAGTACAGTGGTAATAGTGAGGCTATAAAATATGAACTGCAAACATTCTGCCTCATTTATGATTCATTAATCTTGATTCTGTCTGTAATTTCATGATAGAATAAGAATATACAAAATCTATCTACTAATTATAGTTGTGAATCTCTAATAGACAAGCAGGAAAATTTGCAAACGTCGGTGGCAGACATTAAATTTGCATAACCCTGTTTGATGACAATGTTAAAATTATTTCATTCAAGTTTCGTGAATCTTTGTCCCAGGATTTCAAAAAAAAAAAAATGAAAGCTTCTTGATAAAAAATTATTCATAGTTACTAAGGTAAAAAAACGATTTCAAAACATACTGTACAACTTAACAGAACGGTTCCTTTCACATCTAAATTCATCTCTCTTATAGAGAAGAAATAACACATGCAGAAGAGTCGTTTAGATAATGTTTTTCGTCCTGCTGATCGGCACGTGACACGGCAGATGTTTATTCCATCGTTCTGATTTATTTTTCAAAAGTTCAGCTCTTTGTGAAGACTCTATAGCTCAGCAGTTAACCTTCTGCTAATGACTGGAAGATTTTGAGTTCAAATCCCAGTACTGTTTCCTCTGCTATGCTGTGAAAGGCCCTTAACCCCCAACTGTTTAGCTATTACCATGCAATCCCTCGCCTATTGTACCGACTGTACTCTGACAAATAGATTCATTTTACCGCACACTAAGAAATCAAATGTGAGAACGTATTAAGCAATTTAATATCACCTAAACTCAAGAAGGTAATTTTGACCATTTTGCAAATAGGTGCCAAGAGTTAGAACTCTAAAACGAATGGCACAGTAATATATAAAGGTCATTTTAATTGCAGTTTGCAACAAAAGCAACTCTTCGGCATAAAACTGAAATTAGACCACTTATTATTGGATCTAATTTTAGCAGCACACTGGGCCACTTTAATGCCACCAACTAAGAAGAAAGAAAGTGGAACTTAATAACCAGCATTATATCAAGCTGGAGAAATATCACCAAACAGATGACATCAAGTGTATTGTAGCTGCTGAGACAAGCATTCATGAGTTATTAGCAGTGTCAAGGTTTAATATAGATATATGTGCCGGGTAGGAAGATATTAAAGCCTCAAGCTTGTCTTACTAAAACAGTCAACATGCAGAATGAAAAGAGGTCAGGGGAAAAAATGATTCTGCTACTTCGTATAAGTTTTAAGCTTAACTTTTTGACTTTATAAGGTGTTACATGCAACCATTTAACTTTTCAGTATTTAATCTGAACAAGCAGACAATGTAGAGGAGGCAGCATAACATTGGTTCAGGATACTGTAAGACAGTTCAAGATGGTTGAGAAATGTGAGTAAATTTAACTCGAGGAGAAGTTTAGTAGTCAAAACAATGGATTACTTTAAGTTTTACTTTATAAAAACTTGAGTTTTTGTCACAAGAAATGGAGTTAAGAGAAGAATTAAGTTGGAGCTATCATGCTATACAGTGTATTACTCCAGTTACTACACCATGTGGATCTACTAATAATACACACTGTATACTAGTCACTTCTGTTGAGATGTCAGCTAGTCTGGGGAGTCAGAAAGAAAGTAGCAAGAAAATAAGAAAGAGATCAGAAGCAGGGTGAATGTAATTTGTTCCTCTAAAAATATTAGTAGATAAAGCAAGTTCTATAGTCAACCTTCCACTGTGAAATGGTAAGTCCTTCTAGGAAGTTCATATTTATGTTGATCTTGATCTTGAAAAAAAATTACAGCAAGTGTTGTAAATCTACGTCTAGAAAATGAACAACAAAGAATGCACATCAATTGTTTTTTGAAGCCACTGTAAATTTCATGTTATAACATAATTGTACAATTCTATTGTAACTAGCTAGCTTTATTGTAGACACCAATGTCCCCAACTTGGAAACTCAGATCCTAAATAAGATCCTCCCTGTATATAATTAGGACTTTGTGGTGGCCTTCATGCACGTTCCACTAGTAAATATGATCTGTCCGACGTGACATGAACACACCATAAGTCTATGCTGGGAAAATATATTTTTTTAACAGAATATTGTCACTTTGATATCAATATGAAGTGTAGAGGGGTGTGTAAGGCCGTTTCTTTTTTATTTCAATTTCACTCTCAGACCCTCCTGAACAGATCCCTCCTTCAGTACTTTTTTGTCCTTTGAAGCTGGATAAAATTTAAATAAAATTCAGCAAACTCCAATGTGACCAGCACTGTGTGAAGGAGAGCCTTTCGTGCCGTGGGTGGCACATCACTATCCAGTGCCAGCGCCTTGAGCCTGATCCAGAGTCATTTTCAGACTTTACTGAGGCGAGAAAAATCTCTCAGACATTGCTGTAGACATTTCAGCCTCTATACAAGGAAGGCCAGTCATTCAGCTATAAGGTTGACTGTTGACGGGCATGAGCTTCTTTGCTGCACACACTCTCAATTCAAAAATCAATGACTATCTATGGGATAGAAAGCTGTTGGTTAAAATGGAAGTGTTGTCTTTTTATGGATTGGAAACTTGGTGAACACAACACAGATGTCAAGTCCATCTATCTGTCCATCTATTCATACATACATACATACATACATTTCCTGTACCACTTATTCTAGAGATGTCAGTCAGCCTACATTGCATGTCTCAGGACTGGGGGAGGAAAGCGTAGCACCCAGAGAAAACCCCTGAAACATTATTAAAACACAGATTCTGCTGTTGTTACTACTGCAATTTAGGCTTACCTTTATCAATACCAATAGTCCAATAAAAATACAGTTTTTTACTCTAATTAAAAATAATAAATAATAAAATTAATGCTGTCAATATTTATTACAGCATCTCTCTGCTAACTCTATCAGTAAGATAATATACTGTAAACAAATAGTCGAAATTAATATTGCCTTTAATTACAGTGAGAGCCTGTAAATTAGGTAAGGTTAAAAATAAATATACTATAAAATAACATAATGAAAATAGATAAACCTTCTCCACTCTGATGCTATCTTTTATTTCTATTAGAGCAGGTTAGCCTTCTCCATTGTAGGTTTCAGCTGAGGCACCAGAGCGCATTTTAAACAATAAACAATGTAATATGACCCAAAGGTTTACTTATTAAACAGATTCATCTATTTTAGGTGTTAGCAGCGTAGCCTAAAAAGCATCGAAGCTGGAAATGTAATTTGTAGCTGGAATATGGCTGTTAATTGAAGTGAGTTTTGATGCATTCTTAATCATGCAATAAATAATACAAAATAGCCTAAAGACGATGATGTCCTGAATTGCTTTTCACTGTAAAACATGATAGCCCCATTAAGTTATGTGAAGTCATTTTATCTTTTTTTAACGTGACGAGATTTAAACATTTAACTATACAAAAATGAAACCTTAAAGTATTCGGTTGTCTTTACTTTACTTGTTAGTACTCTTGGAGTTGAATTTGTTCACATTTTTAAAGCATGAGGTGAACTTTTGTTTCCTGAAAAGTCTTACGGCATAACTATAGATATAGGAAAGAATATAGGAGAGTCAACTACTTTTTAAATCACTCCCAGTACTAGTAAAAAATCAATACTCATAGAACTCTAATATCTATATGTATTGGGTATGCATACAAAAAACTTGGCAACCCAAAGGTTGTTGGTTGGTGTATAATTGTATAACACTTTATATACATTCCAGCTTGATGACTGTGTTGAAGTGCACATGTTTAAAGGGTAGCCAGTGATACTAAACCTAAATCTTTGGCTTGTTTCAGTTCTTATTTCATGACGGTGAGGGCGGATTGCACTGCCAAGCTGCACTTGCTCTGCACATTCTCCTACAGCCTTCAAGAAATGCCAAAAGATTCATCTCTTCTGAAAGCACTTGAACATCAATGCTTGAAACACCCACATCTCTCTATCTGATTTATGTCTAGCCAGACACACTCTTTCATGTTTGCTGTTACCTATGAAATCTATGAAGAACTTCTGCACAGTTATACTGTAAAAAAAAATTCTGTAATGTCTATAAAATATTCAAATCTGTGTTTAGCACTTTTAATGCGTCTTATACTTTATTTTCTCATTTTGTAATTTGCTTATATTCATTTTAGCAAGTTCTGCTTTGATATCTTGTGTCGTGCTATGACTTTTATTTGGTATTTGTTTGGTTTTATTACACTGAATTGTATTATATTGACATTTTTAGATTTTGCTAGTTTCTTTTATCGTTCTTTTACAAATGAAATGAAATGAAATGATTGCTTTAATATGCACATTTTCATCAGTATCATGAGTATCATTATCACAGCATGGCTACATTTGCATTAAACTATTATGATATACTATCATATGCAAATATATAAAGTGTAAGGTGGCATATGGCTATTGGGAGTGATTTAAATAGCCAGTTTATTTCACATGCAGATGCACTTTTTTTTTACTTCTAGCAACCTCCCAGTGAAAAACAACATAGCTAATACTGTAGAAACAACTACATTTTCAAAAATCTTCCAAAGCATTCCCCATCATGTTTTTGTCCAATATGACCGGAGCTGTGTGAAGGAACACCGTCCGTGCCGTGGGTGGCAAGTCACTATCCAGTACCACCTTGTGTACGCTGATCCAGAATCATCTTTAGAATTTACTGAGGCAGAAAAATCTCTCAGACACTGCTGTAGACATTGCAACCTCTATCCAAGGAAGGCCAGTTATTGAGCTATAAGGATGACTCTGTTGACAGACAAGAGCTCCTGTGCTGCTATCAGTGCAATTATCAATGATTCTCCATGACATCGAAATCTTTTCCATGGAGTTGTGAATACAGTGAAACAAACTTATGCCTATGGTTAAAAGAATGGTATGATTAAAGTTGCGGCTGTAGGTTCCACAGTAATCTAATTTTATTAGTATGCATTAATATAGATTATACAGTTTTGCATTATGCCAGAATATTATGCCAGATAAAGCAAATAACTATCTGCAACTTCTATCAGTAAGATGTTGTAAAGGCTATTAATCAAAATGAAAATTAGTATTGTTTAATTATAGTAAGAAACTGTAAATTAAGTAAGGATACAGTATACAGTAAAGCATTTTGGTATAAATATATTGATTTACTCTAAGATACTATAAAGTATCTTAAGTGTCTCTGGCATTGTGTTATTTTCTTTGTTTGTTTATTTATTTATTTATTTATTTTTATTTTTAGCATTTCTGCACTTATATCACTGTCAGCCCCTTTAACAGCTTGAAGTGTGCTCATAGACTCCACCTTTATGAAAGAAGCAACCACAAAAAGCAGGACATACTATTGTAGATAGATAGATAGATAGATAGATAGATAGATAGATAGATAGATAGATAGATAGATAGATAGATAGATAGATAGATAGATAGATAGATAGATAGATAGATACTTACTCTCCTTCACCCATGGCTTTACACATCATACCTGGTGTATGTGAATACAGCATAGTGCTGGTCTCTCCATAACCACTCATGTTGACGTTAAGATAAAACCATACTCAAAATCAAAATTGCTCATATGCCAAGACCCCTCGATACTGGATATTGATGGCCCTTTTCTCCTATAGAGTGTTCTGTAATTGTTCTTCTACTAGTCATGTAGCACCTCATTAGTCAAATACAAGGCCAACGAGATATAAATATTTATGGCCAACTCAGTTATGACCTGGCTCCCTTTCCTGCACTAATATGGCACATCTGCTTTGTGCTCACACAGTACAGGCAAGCCAGCACACTTAGCATCTTTAAAATGTGTGAATGCAGATTAATTCTAGTCTAACTTTAGGAGTCCGGTTGTAATTTTTAAGCAGAAAGGCTCAATTTCATTAAGTTGAAATAAATGCACACTCCATTTTGCTATTTTATCTAAGAAAAAGTATATGCAGACTGAAAAAAGAAGAAAGGTAAATCATTGAAATTCACATGAGGTAAACCCCCCCCAAAAAAAGGAATTTTGAAGAGCATTCTTACCATCAGACATAAAGCCATACAAAAATGACCCTGAAGCACACCATGAAAAAATGTAATTAAGTAATGGCACCTCTGATTCTCTTAAAAACACAAGAATTCTAGAAAGTCCACAAGATCTGCCCTGCAAAATAATTTTTTGGTGAATTTACTGATCTCGAGAGCTATAGGTAATGATGTCTCCCAACCTGCAAAATCAGTGAGCACCAGTGGCAGGTAGGTCTCTGCTTAACTGCTTATCCATGTTATGCACATATCTACTTACCTGGATACAAACACCAGAGATTGTGAAAATTCTTGCAGTGTTGAATAATTATCATAAGAGATTGTGGATCACTGCTGGTTCACTGTGGGAGAAAGTTTCATAACAACCCTGTTGGAGTAGCCTGTGAAGAGCTTTGGCAAACTGTTTAACAGCTCATAAAGTTAATCAGAGCCTCCATGGAGGAACTCCAGTGATGGTTGATGACAGTAGACAAGTAAGGGCTGCCAGGCAAGTTAAAGGCTCACCAACATTTAACAGCATGGGGTCCTCCAACATACGGAAATTTAAAGTTTACATTGACGTGATGATAGGCAGCAAGTTGAAGACCAAGGATGTTGTGAAACAGGCTGAGAAAAGGCTGCATACTGCATACTGGTAGGCTCTTTGACTACCAGATGTGAAGGACTCTCCCCAACCCCCACTTTGAAAAATCCAGGGGAAGTGAGACAACAGATGCACCAACAGGAGGTAAGAGCAGAAAAAGAAGAGGTTTGTGCAAGCAAGTCAAGCTGGAATGCAACAGCAGTAAGCATGGACAAAGTGAGATCAGACTGTCAAGCATAACATCACATGGGGGACTTAATTGCAGTGCTCCAACGCATTAAGTTTTTCATTTCAACAGTCTATGATGTTTTGCCTAGCACTGCAAACTGAACATCTGGGAAAGGCAAAGATACCATCCTGTGGCCTTTCAAAGGGAACCTCCTTAGTAGCTTCTCGAAATCCCTTACAGAAGGGCATTTTAGTTGGCATCATGACCAGGTGCTGAAGGCAGTGGCTGAAACTATTTGCACAGTTATCCCCAGACACAAGAACTGCCAGGCGACAAAAGTTGTAACTTTTGTCATGGCAGGGGAGAGACCTCAGACCCCAAGTGAAGCTCCGAGAGACTTCCTCAGTGCAGCTAATGACTGGCAGTTAATTGTCAACCTAGGGAGGCAGCTGAAGATCTTGGCCCACATAATCATGACCTCTTTGAGGCCAGTCATAATACTGCTGTGTGAGTCAGCTAGACAGGTGATTATGTTGGAACTAACTGTCCCCTGGGAAGACAGGATGGAGGAGGTGTTATGACAGGAAGAGGGCCAAATACCAGGACCTTGTTGATGATTGCTACAGAGCAGGGTGGAAGGCTAACTGTCTGCCCATCGAGGTAGGCAGCAGGGGATTTGCTAGTCAATCTCTTTGCCAAGCAGTCAGTCGTGTGGGTATCATAGGAGCCTACTGCAGAAGAGCCATAAAGACATCGAAAGCAGCTGACCTTACGGTGACTCTGGATTAAGAGAAATGACTCATGGCATGCTACTCAGACACAAGCTGGGGTCTGATTAGCCTCAGCTGGACCATCTGAGTGAGGGTGTCTGATGTTAAAAGACACAACACCTTATGACCCCAAAAACATCCCTGATGATGTGTCTGAGATCATTAAAGGATGTATCAAATATTAATAACCAGCATGACATTAAATATCCAATTACTGAAAATAATGATAATATATATTGTACTTAGTCATGTTGTCAATCATTTATCTAAGAAATCATTTCTGATGAATGCTTTGATGAAAATCTTGATGAAAAAAAAAAAGTTGGGCATAATATGTATAATGCTTACGTACTTTACATTTAGCCTGTAAGCAACATTAATAGAATTACATCAAAGTGGAAGAGAAATGTTCCCAGCATGCATCTGGAGCCATCACAACAGTAACATGATCAGATCTCATCCACTTAAATCGTACATAAAAAAATTCATACATCTTGACTTCACCGTAACATTCACTTCCTCTCCACTGAAATGCAACATATTGATTTTGATCTCCATGTCGAATATTTTTTTAGCCAAGATTTTAAAGATATTGCCATGTGGGTCATGTTCATTAGCATTTTATATCATGTATTTCACTTTGATTTTCTAAGTTGATTTGATTAACATGAATTTTGTCACTGTAATGGTTCGCAGGCGAAGGTCTTAGTATTTCAAAAGGTCTAATGTTGAACTTTCCTTTGTACTAACATCTTAAAACCCTGCTTTATATCTGTTTTATGTCTTCTTTTTCTTATTCTAGTCTGGGAGCTCTTTTATTTAAAATTCATGCATCTTTTCCCCTTTAATTTTAGTTTTTATAGTTTGGGTGTTAACCGCTTATTTCTTACCATTAAGTGAAGTAGATTTGAATTCATGAAAAATAGCTACTAACCATTTGCTAAAACCCTTCAGAACTTTACATAAAGATTGCTTTAACAGAATTCCCACACTTTTGTCTTATGGACTGAGAAAGACTGTTGGCTAATAATAATAATAATAATAATAATAATAATAATAATAATAATAATAATAATAATAATAATAATAATAATAAATTAAATAATTACTAAATAAATGAAAGATTAAAAAAAATGAATTGGACCAAATTTGCCTATAATGATTTGTCTATTGTGTAACTTTAACTATAATTATCCATAACTCTATAACCTTAGCATTTAACACATTTGCCTAAAGTTTTAATTATTAGCCTGCCAAATAATGCTTTCATTATGCATTGAATTTGCAGCAGTTTTCTGGCTTAAAGCCATACCTTTAGTCCCCCTTTGCTGTTATAATAAGCCCCGGGCATTAGATAAATCAGGCCACAAGGGAATTAGATAAATCAGGCCACAAGGGCATTAGATAGTCCTGGTGCTCAGTTGGTGTTTCACTTCATCCCAAAGGTGTTCAGTGGGGTTGAGTTCAGGGCTCTTTGCAGGCCGCTCGAGGTCTCCCACTCCAGCTTTGGCAAACCATGTCTTCATGGACCTCACTTTGTGTAGTTTTGGAAAGACCCACATATAGATATGACATATTGGTGTTTCCACAAAATTTTGGATATATGGTGTATATACTTTGGTCATCTTTTTAAATCGAACCCTGGTATGTTTCCTCTTTGGCATGGTTCCTTTATGCAGGTGAGGACACAGTAGACCAAAGAACTCAGCTGTGGAACAAAATAACCTTTTTGAGAAGATCTGATTAAGAAGATTGCAGTGAGAAAGTGCATTAAATAAACCAAATATCATGGACATTTTCTGAGATTGTACCTGTAAATATGAACAACAACATATGCATTCATAAGCATAAATCACTGTATTCTTAATCATTTAAACAGATATGTTGAATATACGAATATTTTCGTCAGATATGACGAAACTGATAGGAAAAAAGTATTCCAATGAAACAAATTGCCAACTTTAGTACTTCATTGCAAAGCTGTCGCTGGCAGTGACAGATTTGATTCATCTATGGTAAACAGTAATTAGTTTTTTGCAGCTTTGTGGTTCAATTTTGGCTCATTCCTTTTAGCAAATCTACATGTGTGTTTGAGGGTCCCAGTGATGGACTCCCAATTTTAAAATCCTTTAAGAATTTTCAATGGGATTTAAGTTAAGAAATTGGCTAGGCCTTGTAAGTCTTTCATGTTTTATTTTGGCTGTATATCTTGTTGAAACGTCAGTCTTTTCCCCAGATTTTTGGCTGATGAGATTAAATCCTCTTATAATAGCGTATGTCCCACTACATCGCTGTACTTCGCTGTGGGTATAGTGTTCTTGGGCTCATATTCACCATTCCAAATTCTGAGTCCTTTAAATGCTTTCAGACATGCATTGCTGCGCATTTTTTAAGCTAAGGGGGTTTGAGTAGGATGATCCCAGTGCAGTTTATTGCTTATTGTGCTGTTGATCTTGTTGCTTTCAGGTCATCCTGCAACTCTTTTCAAGTGACCACTGGATTCTCTCTTATCTTCCAAAATGTGTTATGAACCCTTGTGTTCTGTGGCTTAGTGAACATGCACCTGCACTTTATCGAACCAATTGTGACAGAATTGCTTAAGGTCTTTGCTATGACTCTGTGTTTTCTTCTATAATTTGTTGTTGGGCAACATATTTTATAATGAAATCTACTTTCATTTTTGATTTGCAGTATTAATAAATAGAACTTGATTATTTTTAATGAAACCCTTAACATATATACATACATTATAAGACATTACATATGTAAATTTGAAGGGAACTTTAAGTATATTAATAAAAGTCTTCCACTCTGAACTAAGATTATACAGAAATGATGATTAAGTAATTGATAACTCCATATTTAGTGTATAACGTTACAGATCAACGTTTTTGTTTGTAGCCTACAAGTAAAGTTTTTTGTGGTCATACTTATTAAATTATCGCTAATTATCTCAATATATAATAGTTGCTTTTAGGCATCCAAAATTTCTCCGTGTTTCAGTGGTGTTGGGCCTGGAATGTTTAAATGCTGAGAATCGGGCTGTGAGTCATTTTCCTCTTTCACTGTCCATGCACACACACACACACACACTCCAGTTCCGACTACAACATAAATGACAGGATTGCTCAAGCACAATTTGCATTGAAGCACTCTCACAGAATGAACGTAAATAATGATTTTTTGCTGTGGTTTATAAACAAGCACCCTTGTGTCATTTCCTGTGATCAATGATGCTACACACATCTTAGATGCAAATACAATAGCTCTGTGACATGACCAAGCGAGGCTATACTGCAGTCCATACAGCCAGAAGCTTTAGTAGAGAAAATGCAGAGGGTCGTGTGATCTTCTGTCCCTATAATAATACTCTCTATACATGAATGATCCCTTGGTCTTTTCATCTGGATTCTGAATCACACACATGCACACAAACCCATCCACCATCTGCACTGTAAAACTGTTACTTAGCAACCGCCATTTTTCTTTTCTTAGTCTTGCCCAGCATGACAGATGTAATTATTTACTTTGGCCAGTGTTACAGAACTGGTGCAAAAGCAACAAAACACAAAGATCTTTGCACATTTGTAGTGCCAGATGCACTTCAAACTATCTGACTAACAGCTCTGAAGATCTTGATGCTGCTCGAGAAGCAGGCCAGCTTTCCTTTTATAGTGAATATAACATGATTTTGAAAAATGGCAGGAGCATTAAAGAGAAAAATTTGAATGAGAATGCGACTATCTTACTTTTGTGCCATTGAAACCCTCAGCAGGTAGTCTACAGAAGGCTGTTTGTACCACATTCTCGGCGTGTACCGTATTCTCATTCAATGTAAAATTTTACTGATGACTCATTTCATCTATTATAAATATACACTTCTGGGATGCTTTAACAGCAACAACTACATTCCTTTCTAGGAACGGACTTGAATATGATGTGGTCTTCTGCCGTTGTAGCCATTCCACCTCATGGTTTGACCTGTTTTGTTTTCTGAGATGCTTTTCTGCTCACTATGGATGTAAAGAGTGGTTGTAAACAGTCCCTCATTGGATGCGATTTCTGCACCATTCTGTTCTCTAAACCTTAGGCTGCTGTGCAGGAAAATTCAAAGAGTTCAGCGGCTAGTAAAAATACCAACAACCTTGCTGGCACCGAAATCACAATTTCTTCCATTTTTGCCCCCACTTTGAGTTGTGCCTGCATGATATTATTGATACTTCTGCCACATGATTAGCTGATAGCATAATTGCATGAAAGCTCTCATCAACATGGTCTCACCTTTGCAAATTTTAGAGTTAAGGGTTACTGGTTGGTGGGTTAGTGGTTGTAGCCTTTTTGTATGATTAATTGGAATGAATCAGACACATCAAACTTTGCACAGGTTTATTAAAATATGGTTGGAGGTACGAAAATGATGAGGTTTGCTCTTAGCCTGATCTGGTTCATCTGGTGAGGGTGAACAGAGGTGAGAGAGATGGGTACTTTCAAAACCGCAGCATTTTTATTTTTTTTATGAGGTTTGGCCGTTCGTCCACACACAAATGCAGCATCAGGTCACTGAAACCAAACATTTTTGAAAACTCCTGCCAGGGTGAATTTTTTTTAAAAACTCTGGTTGCAGTGTTATCATGTAGACAGCGAAACCGGAGATTTTTGGCTTGTGAAGTCGGCGTCTCAGGCTCCTGATTGGCCAACATGGCTTTAAGGTTGAGATTATATTGCCACCTGTTGGTTTGGCATGCTCTTGACAGCTCTTCAGACCGTTTTCATGAGGACAAAGGAAGGAGGAAAAACTTTTCAAAAATACCCGTGTACGTGTGGACTAGGCCTTAGACAAGGCCTCCAGTTTTCATCACACACATTCAAATTCATCTGATTACTAATCATGCTCACCTGGACTCAATTTCACTGCCACAGCATATAAGGACACTTAGTGCACTCATTCGGCATCGTGAATACACTATGTGTGTTTTGTACTAATCTTTATTAAGCTTTTGTATTTGGTTATAGCTCCTGGTTTTGATCCTCTTTCTGAATTCCTTGTCTTTGCTCTTTGCCTGGACCATTTTATGCTGTTTCTCCATTACCTGACCTTTGCCTCCTCATGGATCTTGTTTTTGGTTGGATTTGCTTGCTCAATAAAACCTTTGTTTATCTGCATCTGTATCAGTCGCCTGATTCCATTCAAGTCCAATTGATATTTCTTTCTGTTTTCTGTGTGATGTCTGATTTCCTGTGCTATGCGATGATGCTTAATAGCTGTTCTTCAGACATTATTGATGGAAGCATTGAATGCAGTGTAATTTCACTATTGTTAGATGAAGGGGAGTCAAAAGTCTTGAATCCAGGTGCAGAAAGCAATTTAAAAGATGACCTATTGGGAGACTGTGACACTGATATTAATAGCACTGTAGAGGGGTCTCGGGGTATGTAGGGATTACCAAAATGCCAGGGATGTTGATTCTTCACTACAAGGAATGGAATAAGTGACTGATTCTTTGAGCATATCATATTGTGAAATGATTGTTGTACTGAAAAATCAGTGTTCATCAAAAACATTTCCAGGGTTTTACAATAAACTGTGGATTACGTTGTAGGAAAAAGAAGGGATGTTCTCAGAATGGCCATTACATCCTATGTGATGCCCATTACATATGCTGTGTTCAGTCAATTTGTAATGGTTTGATAAATCAGTGGAGAGTGGCATTCTTTCTGACTTTGATACAATAAAACATGGTTGAAAAAAACATATTTGGTCAATTTGGATTCCTCAGAATTTAGGCCCATCTCACTGGGCACTGACATGTTTAATCAAAACATTGAGTAATTGCGACCTTTGTAAAGATTATTTCTGTCTGTTTTTGGTAGCTAACAAGCTCATAACTAGAATGTGATATAATGGCTTTAGATGCTTTTATTCATAAGTTGTTCCATACAATAAGCCTCGGCAGAATTTATTTTTCTTGATATGCCAACTCAGCAGTGTATTGTAAACAGGCAAGCAACAGCCTTTATAGTGTAGATGAGGTTTAGATAGGATTTAGTGCAGCATAGCATCACCCAGTCCATAACGGTGACCAGTGATGACTCATTTCTCTTAGTGATTTGTATGCAAAACAAGTTTTGTGCCTATATAGCAGGCTAGACAGTAAACTAGGAACATCCCCACCTTTGGCATAAAATAGCTACAGCCAACAATGATGCACATATTGAAAAAAGCTTAAAATGTGAAATTAGACCATATATATATATATATATATATATATATATATATATATATATATATTAACAGCTCATTCATTAGGAGTCATAAATGTACATAGAATATCTAGCAAATTATGAATAGTTCATAATAATCGGATAATAATAATAATTATATATAATTATATATATATATATATATATATATATATATATATATATATATATATATATATATTATTATTATTATCCGATTATTATGAACTATTCATAATTTGTTAGATATTCTGTGTACATTTATGACTCCTAATGAATGAGCTGTTAGGATATTTGAACAATGTTATGGCATGTGTCTTCTGACAGGTCCAGATTACCTCTTGAAATAATGGACATGATTAAATTAATCTATGTCATTGTTATTAGTAAAAAAATTTCCAGTATGCATCTAGCTATGGTTATATAAATGGACATTTAACGTGTTCCTTTAAAAACGTATGAAAGGTCATTTCCACCTTAGAAATGTGACAATTACAAACATTTCTCAGTACCGTGAGTTAATATCATCCAAACTTGACTAATCTGTCACTATGTAGGAGTTACAGCTTAATAATATCTACTTGATAATTCTATCTAACTTCTTATCTCATAATTGTGTTAAAGAATTGCAGTTGTGCAATATACGCTCATAATTTGGAGGTAAATTAGCATGCACATGATGGAAAAAGATGCCATATAAGACACATTATGATATTTTTTCATTAAACACACACACACACAGAACTAAACCAAGCAAGGTTATTGTCTTAAATCTCTCTCTCTCTGCATGAGTATAGGGGGAAATCTAGATTACTGCAGAAATCGATACAGTGTGTTTGCAAACCCATGTGGCTCAGAGAAAAATGGCATCCTAGGTAAAATCTATTTAAACCTTAAACTTGTTTCTTCTGAGTTTATAAAACGAAATGCAGAGTGCTTTCTGTTCTTTGCATTATTTGTGTTTAGCTTTGTTTGCATGGTAGAAAAAATGTAATGTATACGTCAGTGTCATCCTTCATCGTCTGCATTGCGGTACAGTGTAAATCAGTTTGAGTCAGGTTGAAGGGAAGAAAAAAGAAGCAATAAAGCAATTACTACTGTTCCATAATACAACCGAAGTCATTGTGTTTAAGATTTAATCACTGCCCTCGGCTAGTTGCTTCAGCTTTGGAGTTCAATCTGCTGAGTCGTTTTTGAGTCGTGGGATTGGTCCCCACATACTTTTCTGTCTTCTATGGAACCTGTTTTTTTTTTGCTATAATGCAGTATTATGTTTTCTAAGAGGATATTAAATGTTTATTCTTAGATTATTATATGGTATGTTTACAGTCTGTGGGGGGGCACAGTGGTTTAATGGATAGCATGTTTGGCCTCGCAGCTTTGGGGTTGGGGGTTTCTACCACTGTCCAGCGTGTGGAGTATGCATGTCCTCCTCGTGCTTCAGAGGCTTCCAGGCTGATTGCCATGTCTTAAATTGCGTACACTCTGAGTGTCCCCTACCTTGTGGCCCAAGTCCCATGGGATAGCCTCTAGGTTCCCTGCAACCCTGTGTAGAATAAGTGGCACAAGAAATCGATGCACCCATTTTTGGTGTAACTTAAAAGCAAACCGTATGACTTAATGGTTCCAGATTTTTACTTACCACAACGTATAATCATAACATCATAAAATCCAACCCCTATCCATACTACACCTCTCATCAAGACTATCTTTTTATCCACCGTTTTCCACATATGCCTCATTTCCCCTCACGGCATTTTTTACCTTGGGATGTTTTTTTAAAACACAGGAAAATAATGTAAAAAAAAAAAAAAGGTGGAAGCTTACCAGTGAATACAAGTCTTGTCAATCATTTGTCATGTCGTGTAACAACACATACTCCACTTCACCCCAGGCAACAAACATGGCCACCACAGGCTCCAACTCCCAGCAACTACAAACACTTCCACATTCAGTCACCAGTATTTAAATTCTTTTTTGAGACATATATGCTGTTCCTTTAGTCCATTACGCTACTAAGCCTGTCCCTGACATTGTATCCGTCTAGCCCTGTTATTTGTTTTATCCTACTGACCTTAGCCTGTTTACGAAAAGCTTTTGCATCGTTCACTCTGACCATTTAACCTGTTCCTGTCTTTTTGCCCTGTTCCTATTTTTCTGTATTTTCCAAATATTGTGAATGTTCTGTTACTTTTAATATTCTTTCTTTATTAAAGCCCTGCGTTTGCATCCTAGCTTTTGAATCTGATTTGTGGCAGTTTAGTTGTATTGAAGGTTACCATCTGTGTAGGTGATATGAGGCTATAAATCAAATCACCATGACCCTGACCAGGCAATTACTAAAGATGAATGAATCTCATGCCTCGCAGAGCGAGCTTCTTGTATGACCACTCTCCCTCATGAAATTAAAAACCTCCAACCTGCATGACTTTATTATTGTGTCCCACAGGATATCAATTTGATACACACCTCCAGTTTCAGGCAAATTTCTGACGAGCACAAAAAAAAGCCAAACAAAAACAACCAATAGTATGGCTCACTTCCTATTCATTTATAACCCTGACCTGACGATTAACAAAACATTTATTTATATTATAATTTTTTTATTAAAGCTTTTGAAAATACTGCGTAGGGGTTTATCTTAAAATCTCAGTAGATAGTGACGGACCCTAGACATGACATGGAAATTGCAGTTAGTGATGCAAATGTCATAGAGTCCAGAAAGAAGGTTTATTTCCCCTTATTTATTGATTCCACCAGCTCAGAGATCAGAATCAGAAGTCTGTGTCAGATGTTTAATATTTTTTGGCCTTAGTGCTTTTGAAAAGGAGGTCAAGGCTATTGTCAACCACTTGAAACTAAAATTGGTTACCCATATAGTGGCTTTTCCCTATTATTCAGTTTATCTTATCATGTAAATTGTACTTGTGTATATCCAGTGATTACAGTAGTTTGCATTTCTCAGTTGGTGAATTCTGGATATTCAACTGGAATTCTAAGGCTCCCTTTCAGGCTTTTTTTTTTTTTAGGTCAATTTAGGTTCACTTTCTATGCAGGTTTTATACCTTTCAGTAATGGTCAAATAATCAACCATAGACCAATATTTTGGAAGTGTTTAACATTTTAACATAAAGAAAAAGCACCACAAAGGGCTTACAAGCTTATTCATTTAATAGCACAGTGGACTTGCAATTTCCATGTGACATTCTAACATGCATTTCCCATTTTAAAAACCTAGTCTCCATCAAGAGAAGGTCCAGTATTATGGGATATTTATATCACTTACATTTAGGCGAGCCATTGTAAGACCTTTTTAAACTAATCGTTCAAATTGCTGCATTGTGTTAAATTTAGACATTACACTTACAAAATGCTATGCTATTACTGGGAGAAAAATTGAGTCAGAACAACTGACGTCATCTGATATTCTGATGTAGCACTATACAGCAGCTGAAACCTGACAGTAACAGAAGCCAGGGTTTGGCATAGTTAAAACTTTTTTTAATTGATCTTGACTGCATACTACGCCTTACTCTTAACTCACAATCCAGGATTATTCATTAGCCTGAAGAGCAAATTAGCCAGAAATCTAAAATGTGTCCCAAATCAAGAAATATCTTTATTATCTAATGTTTAAAAAGGGTGGTGCTCTCCGCCCTGCAGTGTAGTGTCTGTCACTATCCACTGAGATTTTAAGATAAATCACAGCATATGTGGTCTAATAAATTGTTTGAAATAGGATTAAAGCCATTACCAATGAGCTTGCTGGAAAATGTACAAAGTATACGGCAAGTGTATAATAAAGTGTGCATCATCACTATTCATGTATGTGTGACAGAAACTTGGCTTTCTGTAACTAGGCCCAGATTCATTAACAGTTTTAGAAGATGCTATTCTTATTAGGTTGGACTGCAATGCAAACTCAGCTAGAAAACAAGACCTTTGTGTGCTTTTATTAATGAAAAATGGTCTATCCCATAGGTTCTTATAGAGTGTCTTCCAGAAAGACTTGCTGTAATATACATTTTAATGAGTTTTCCCTAGTCTATAACACAGCTGATCTGTTACAGGACCAGAAGAAACCTATGCTCTAATCCTACACACACATCACAATAAAAGGGTAATAAAATTAGCTGTGCACAAAAGTACTGGTGTTAAGTTTAGAGCCCTTATTATATACCTAAGAAGATTAACCAGATCAAATGTTTTCATTGTATATATTCCTCCTGCTGCTAACACCCAGCTGGTCACCAATATCTACTAAGAACATGTGTTTCAGGCAGATACTCTAGCCCTGCAGGGAGCTTTAAATGTGTTAAATACAACAGTTTACTATCAATACATTACCTGCTCTACTGGATTTATGTTCTGGCAATATTTAAAAAGCCTATTACTCAAATGCAATTCAGAGCCACACACGATAATGTTAGCACCTGCATATAAACCAAATCTGAAGTGAGAAAAGTAAAAAAGAGGAAGCAAGGAGATGGATGGCAGAAACAAAGACACTGCAGGTCTGTAGTAAACACACTGGGATATTTTTATGTACCAACCCATGCACATTCACAACATGAACGTGGGGCTGTAGCATCATTGCCAACACACTAGTGAGGGAACTTCACTTTTTTGACAGACTTACTAATCCTATCGCTATGCAAACCCCTTCAGCTCTTCAGCTACTCAGCACAAAAGGCAAATAATTTTACTGGCTTTACTGAAACTTTGTAAAAATATTTGTTCCTGTATTTCTACTACTACTGGATTCAAAAGGTATTTCTTTTAATATTTTATATTAAGATATTGGTGCCAGAATCTCTGGCAAGGCAAAATTGGCACCAGCTATGACCCTTGAATTGACCATCTCATGGATGCTGAATACTCCTCTGACTATAGAGCAGTCTTGGACTTCACTTAGCTGAAAAGAGGCTTGTATTTCTCGACAGGTCCCTCCTTGTAGCTTAGTGGCTAGTCCACCTTACTCTTTATCAGATATGTCTACAGCTGTATCTCAGATCTTCCATGCTAATGACCTACACTTTGACCTGGCTTTTTTAGTGTTGGTAGCATCTAGGGAAAGGGGCAGCATCCTTCAAGGCCATGGACTACTGATGGGGTGATTTTACAACCATCAATGCTATCCAGCGGATAGTGATTACAGCGGATGAATGAATCCTAATGAAACTACAGGTCTGCTGTCAGGCACTGGCCTTTGTGGTGCTCCAGGCCTTGTCAATATTAGACCCCAACAAAGCTGTTGCTCTGGGTTAAATTAGTTCACTCTTGTGCTGCCAGGTGTAATGGGAAAGGTAGACCCAGCAGGTCAAACCAAGATGGTTCATTTAAATTATTTCTTGTTAATTCTAAATAGGCAAAGGTTGAAATGGTCAATAGATACAACTACCCTTTATGTACATATACTATTGGGACAAACCTTTTAGACAATGGCAAGGGCAGGAATGCTCCTCAAATTTTACCATGGTCCAAGATCTATGCAGCTCGCCTTGTCTCTCCTGATGTCCACTAACAGGATAGTGCTGTATTTGAATGGCTGACTCTTTTGGGCCTTCACCAAGGAGCAAATCATCCAGAACATGGCCACCAACCTCAACACACACCTCAATTACAGTGTTCAGGCAAACGGTAATGATGACATCCTTCCTGTCACAGTTCATTGCCACTTTGCAGATTCACTCAGAATGCTAGCCAGTCCTTCATGCCAACTTGTGGCACCTATTATTATGTTTGCCAAAGAAATTTTATCCAGTCTACCATGTGTGCTATCAGCATCCATTGAGGATGCTAGGACTGATGACAATAGCCATATCAGTGATCCCTGAAGGATCTTGCTGGAGCTTATCATTTTGCAGCTGGACACTAAAAGCTACAATCTAAACTATGTCCTTGATTCAGTGAAAGAGGCCAAAGTGTTGGCTTTCTGGTTATGCAGGATATTTCCTAAAAGAGAGTAGGATTGGTTGTGGGCTCTCCAACTGCATCCAAGTTATTAAATGACTTATTAAAATCACCCATTGTGTTATGTGCAATGAATCAGCACAGGATATTGAAGTAGGGTGAATAAGAAAGAATGTACAGTAGCATAATAGCAAGAGATAATAAAAAAAAATCACTTTCGGCTAATAGGATGTACGGGTTACATGGCCAAAAGTATATGGACACCTCAACTACACAATCATGTTAAAATATAGTAAAAAACTGTCTAGATTTATTTCTTTTTTTAACACATCTACATTACAGTTCAGTAAACGTCGTTTCAATATCCCAGCTTGGGATCAAATATGATACAGCACCTCTGGAGCAGACAGGGTTAAGGACATTGCTCAAGGGCCCAACAAAGGCAGTATGGCAGAGTGCTGGGGCTTAAACCCCAACCATTTAATCAACAACCAAGTGCCTTAACCATTTCAGCCAAAACTGTCTAGATTGCCCTTGTATGTTGTAGCATCAAGATTTCAGTGGCACTAATAGGCCTAGCCTAATCCTGTTCCAAAATAAAAATCCCTTTGTGCACAAAGTATGGTTTAATAAAGAACTGGTTTGAGATGCATACAGTAGTAAAGAACTCAAGTGGCCTGAACAGAACCCTAACCTCAAGCCTACTGATCACTTTTGGGATGATTTGGAACACTACCTGCCTGCCAGATCTTCTTGCCTAGCAACAGTGCTTGACCTCATCAATGCTCTAGTGGCTGAATCAGCAAAAATCCCTACAGCCATGTTTCCCAAATCTAGTGGAAAGTCTTCTCAGTAAAGTAGAGCTTATTAAAACAGAAAAGGCACACTAAATCTGGAATAGGATTTTCAACAAGCACATATGTTGCATGTTGTGATGGTTAGGTTTAAACTTTTCGTCATATAGTGTATATGAATGAGAAGAAGGCAAAGTTCCAAATAAACATAGATAGAATAACACTGAGATATTTTATTGTTGTGATCAGTACATGGAAAGGTTTCTAGTCATGCTACTCACCATAATAGTGATCACCACAACTTAACATTTTGTGTTACATATTTTATTGGCTTAACAGGCTGCAGGTCTATAAAATAGAATTTGATGAAGCATAGCCTATTTTGTCAATGATAAACTTGTAGCCTAATATTTTATATAAACAGAGAGAGAGAGAGAGAGAGAGAGAGAGAGCACTGTTGGAACCAGTGCTGTTTATGGGATTGGGGAAAGATTATATGAACATTGTAATTTCTTGTGCTACTTATTGCTTTGTTTGTCATTGTATTATGCCTGTGTATACAGTATTTATGCCACACTGAACAGAAATCCCTATAATAAAGGAATAGTTTACTTGACCTGTCTTCAGAGAGTCAAACACACATTTTAACATCACCACCAGATGTGACTCTAAATCATTATGCCCTGCCAAGCGACTGAGATAAGATAGGATTCACTGGATGCATTCCAATCAAAGTTGTCCATACTGCAATGACCGGGCATTAGAGAATAATAAAACACAGAATACTGTGATATACTGATACTGATAATACCGATAATACTCATTTTTTGTCAGATTAATGATCGTGTTTTCATTTCATAAAAAAGCTGCATCAGGTATGTGAGTTGGCTCACAAAAAAGGTGCTTTGTTTTCAAATGATGTATTACTACCATCTATACCATTGCTTCCTTTTATATATTTATTAATTAATAAGACAGCTTAAGACTTAAGATGAAGTGCAAGTATTACGTAGTGAACATTGCATGATTTTCTGCTAGCTAAGCTGTATAGCGTGATGCTCTATAGATCCATGTGTCTTTCCCTTTGAGATGACATTTTCTTTCTTGTGTCCCCTTACTCAACCCTCTAAATCTAACCGCAGGGTGGGAGGCTACAGTGATGTGGCTGACAGTTCTCTTGAACACTGATGTTACTCTAATGAGACTTGGCATTAGCCCCACTGACCCAGAAAAGAGATTGGGTTGTGATGGAGGTTCCAGAGGTCTAAATGTAAAATCATCTGGCTCAGGTAAATATTTCTCTTGTTCCTCATTTAAAGTAAGAAAGACAAGGGATCAGAAGCCACAGAAATAAAATAGCTCTAGGCTGTAATGACCCATTTCCATTACAGTTGGTTTTATAACTGAGTTTCCCCCCCACAATTAAAAAATGATGGCTACCTAAAAGTAGATTTACTTTATACATCAATTCCCTGTACATTATCAATTACTTTATAGATTATTCCCTACTCGTCAAGTTTGAACTATTAACTATATGAAGTATTACAAATGGCAATGCATGATTAAAGTATGCTACTATATTTATCTATTCTGACATTAATATCTGGTATCTCTTTGTTTGAAGTTCTCACTGCATGAATCAGATGCCCTTTCAGGGGAAAAAAAAAACAAAAAGTAGGAATTTTATATTAATTCAATCACACATTCATTTTCAGTGGACACTTTATCCTGATCAGGATAAAGTGGCATCAATTCTGGGAACACTGAGACTGAGGTGGGAATACACCCTAAATGGGACATTAATCAATCTCTCCAATCTCATGTGTGACTTGTGTGACACACATGCATTCAATAGCCATCTAAGCCAGGCCACTTACTGCCATATTTTGAGGAGATTGAAGGAAAACCAAGAAATCCCAAGCTCAGGATTAAGACCCATCAATACTGTCAAAGTTGATATAACACACTAATTGTTAGTCATGTCACTAGCACTATATCAACAGTGAAGAAAATGAGAAAAGGATTTTCGTCAATAACATGGTAAAGCCCATACTGGAGGTTTTTTTTTTTTCCCCTGCCTTGTTATGATACAGAGGCAGAAGAAAAAAAATATGGAAATTTGACTCAGAATCACACTTCACCCTGCAGGGCATTCATAAAAAAACATATCCTTATATAAACATACTCATTCTCTAGAAACATCTGAGATGGACAGATTTTATAATAACAATGAATTGTTGCTTAGAAGCTGCGTTTGAATCTTAACCTTTCGTCTCATCAACTACAGCATCTGACATGGAAATAATGAATTATTGCCAATTATAATAGGGGGAAAAAACCTAGGTAATACAAAACCATTATTTCCTCACCTGCTGCTGAAACTTATTTCGTGTCTTCAGGGTAATAATTAGACCTTAAGAAACATCACATTTGTTTGAAACATGGGCCTGAGCTCTGCAAACATGCAGCATCGTTTCTTTTGCCTTCAGCAAGATCACAGAGCCACTGGGTAATGATGCTGAACAACAGCCTTGAAATGAGCCATGCAACCTGAGCTTTAGCTTGCGAGGTTGTGTAAGCCGTTCCATCCAAGACTTCATTTCCCAGCGGTTATTAAACCACAAGGACGCTAAACAAGGCTAGTCTGAGATGATAACTTGATTATCGTAATCCCTTTCCTCATTCCTCTTTTGCTTAATTAAGCAATGAGTTTATCGGATTTGGGTCTGCGGGAATTTTCTTTATAGTATAGTACTTTTTGAAGACAAGATCTATATAGAGAATTGTAGAGACACCCCCGCACATCTCACCAAGACATCTGATCACTGCCCTTGTCAAATGGCTTCTCAGTAATAAGGCTGCTGCTAAAAATAATTACAGTGACATTTGTTGCAGTTCACAAGTACACAGCATATGGGGTTACTGTATGCAAATTCACCATCATAAAGTGTTTCTTCTCTCAAGTTGTCAGTTCTGGTCTTTTATATAAAGGTAAACTTTATTACATCCCTGAACAGCAGTGACCATAGCAGCTGAATGCAATATTCAGCACTACACGTTGTGTTCATGTTGTGTTATATGAGATATGAACAGGCACACTATTTTACACATGAGGCACTCATACAAAATAGTTTGAGTGCATCTAGCTTGACTTCCCATCGAGGCTATTCTGCTGGATGCTTAGGCCCCTGAGGCTGTGTGACTGTGTTAAAAGTGTGAACACGAAAAGGTAGGAGTGCTACAGCTGGTCAAAGTGATGCATGCAGCCTGTAGGCTTTTTAACTCACATACTCACTGATATATATACACACTCTCAAGGACCAATACAAAGTCGTAGACATGATGTAATCATTCTAATTAGCAAAAGCCACCTTGTGCCACTTTCATCGGAATCTGCAGCGATGTTTCTAAGATGCGTTTGCATGCGTCCTATAAGCAGGTCACTGGACCTCTAGTCCATGTGTCTGCCATCAGCTCTGCACTGCGGTCAACCAAATGATCGAATATGATCAATGTTTATGTATATTTCTCAGAAAATCATTGTCATGATACTGTTGCTCCTTTCACTTCACATATATATCACTGCTCTTTTAGTTTTGTTCACACCAGGACCCTGCTACAGTGTGAACGCCTACTGTATGTTAAGGGAAAAGTTTCACCCGGTGTAGCACTTTAAATCTGCAAGTATTATTTATTAATTATTTGTAAGGCTTCTCGAAATGTAATTTGCATAGTTCTTCCGAAGCATTTTATTAAGCTCAAACTGTGAACCTTTCCAGATTCTGTAGTGTTACAAAGTGGAACTGAAATGGACTTAATTGATTCTTTTCTCTCTCTCTCTCTGACTAATGCCTTCTAATTTACTAATTTAACAGATCACTGACTCTAGGTTGTACCAGATTCTTTTTCTTTCTTTTTTTTTTGAAAACAGATGTAATAGTGTTCCATAGAATGATCAATGTTGACTAGAGCTTTGCTAGTAGCTAGTAACTCCAGGTAGAGATGTACTTAAATTGAGGTCACATGACACTTTACTTGCACACAGATGAACTCTATGCAACTATCTGATAGGAATCGGTATAACCAGTTGACAGTCAACTAATTTTGCCGCAATGAGGGGTGAATACTTTTGCAATTAAGGCGTAGCAATTGTTTTTTTATTTATTGGCAATAATTTTGCAAAGTAGATTTTTTTTTTCCTATAACATGGGCTATTTTATGTAGATTCTTGACATTTGATCCCAATTATTCAGTTTCAGCTTGTAACACTACACTATAAAATGTGGAAAAGTTCAAGGGGGTGATGGAGAGGGGGGTGAATATTTACAGAAGGCACCGTACAGCCGGATATGGTACTAATAGCATTTTGAAAAGGCTGCATTTATTGGAACACCCAGGGAACCCCAGTTGCACTCTGCAGTTTCATTTACATTCCATAATGACTCTCTGTTTATTGAACATTTCCAGGTTTGTTGTTGCACGCCAGAAGCTTATTGCAGTATTTATCCCATTATTCTATTGGCTGAGAACTTGGAAACCAGGTGCCAATCAATCACCTCCTTGTCCTCCACCAGAGCCAGTGGATTTATGGATGTGTGTAGCTGCTCTTTGCTATTTCTCCTCCTGTGCATCAAACATTCTGGCACGATGTCTAGTGAAGGACAAGGCATTAGTCAGCCTGGTGTCACGGCTAATTAGCATACCTTTCCTGTGTTAAGGCTTAGAAAAATAAGGTACCTGCCAGCCACGGCAAAAAAACTAATTTGGAGTGCAACATGCACTATTGCTCAGCCACGATCAAGTTAATACCTTGAGAGTCGGTTAGCATTAGTCAGATAGTTAGGATGAATTAACTGGACGTTGTCCAAAACAACATTGCGTTGAAAGCAAGGTGCGTGGAAGATTGGGGCCTTTAGAAATGAAAGATAAACATGGGTCCTGTGTTCCATTATTCACAGAAGCTGACATGAGGTGGAGATGGAGTGGTAGGGGGGAGTCTCTCCTAGCCTAAAGCCACTGGATTGGAAGGAATATGAAAATCTCTTTTTTTCTTCTTCTTCTACTTCTTCTTCTTCTCCTTCTTCTTCTTCTTCTCCTTCTTCTTCCTTGCTTTTAATGTCTCTACACCACAGCATGTGTAGGGGAGATTTGTTTCCCGTGGAGTGTATGTAGTGATGGGATTGGAGATATCTTTAAGGTACTTTAACTGCAGATTCTGCGATGTATCATTCTGATGATGCGTCATATGGTCAGGCTATGAAGAAGATAAACTTCAAGTACATATATTGTAAAAAAAAAATCCTGGAATTTCTGCAGCAAATTTCTTCATATCTGTTAGATACTTCTAGCCCTTTAGATCTAATATCATCACTGTCCACATGGTATTGTGGGAAAATACAGTACTGGAAGTAATATGCTAGAGATTCTGTAACATGATTGTGTTTTTATTGTGTTTATATAACAGAGTATAATACATTTTTAATTGTATTTAAAATGTATAATAGATTTAAACAACAAAATAGGTATAAATATAAATTGGATTTTAACAGTAATATACTGATCCCAGTGTTTTTCTGTAAAACAAAAAGGTTTTTATTTTGAAAAAGCACTACAGGGTAACATTATTGTAAGCAATTAATGCTGTAAACATCAATTACATTAACTACCTGGCAACTCAGCTGTCAGTAATGTTTGCACTTAAAAGCCGAAAGTAGAAAGAATAAGATGCAAAACATCATTGATTAGTTTAAGGCGTTTCAAGCCAGCATGAATCATGCCTCCAGCTCGAGAGCTACAGCTGCTTTTGTGACACTACACAAGCCAGCAGACTTTGATCAACTGTTTAGCATGATGCTTGTTCCAAGCAACCTAAGGCATTGGGCTGTAGCTAAAGGCCAAGGTGTCTGGCGCGATAAGAGGTTTGTGATCAAACTGATGCCCTTAAAGAGTTCCAGAATTGAATCAAAGGGGCAACACTGCCTAGGGCTGAGAACATGCGGTCACTGAAAACTCATACAGCATGTCAATGACAAAAAAAAGGTATTGAGGAGGAATGCGGAAGTGTTTTAATGAAGGATTTCAATACAAATGTACCAAAAAAGTCTGAACGACATACAGTAACTCAGATATACCTACATCGCTGCACCTGTTGCTCTGTTAACTAATGGAAACCATGTTAGATCTGACATGAAGAAGTAACTTGGTTCTACCTTTCCCGTACAGAAAAGTCATACAATTTTCCTGGTGTATAAATAATCATGTGATTCTGTTATGTGTAGATGTTTTTTTTCTGTACAGTATACAGTACCTTGTTTTATACATGTTATGGAATGTACATGAGGCATTTTTTTGTTTGTTTAATTTACTTTTTTTTGTATTTCTCACATGTGATTTTTGCACATAAGTCATTAATGGTAATGTATTTTTTCATGAGCCATGTATTTATGTGTATTTATTTATTTGCTAATCTTTTTCTAGAATGCTGTCATTTTTTTTTAAATAAAATTCTTTTCATGTCCATTCAATTTACATGATTTATTAATTTTCCAGATTTTTCATGTTAAATTAGTTTTTCACAATTATTTATTTTCAAATATATTTCCAAAGATCAATTTATTTTTAATTGATTTTTTGCCCATATGATTCACTTACATTTATATGGTTTTATTTTTATATGATTTTTTTTTTTTCAAATGATTTCTTCCATATGTTGTACGATTTATTTATTTTTGCACAATACATTTATTCCTATGTGGTTCTTATGTGAGTCATTTATTTTTTTAATATACATTATTTACATAATTTGTTTATTTTCAAATGATTCATTTATCATATTTGATTTTTCATATTTTAACTCTTTTATATTAATATTCACAATTAATTTATTTTGACATTTATATTACATGATTTCACAATTTCATTGTGTGATCTTTCACACTTACTTCATCTTGCAATTTCTTCACATGAATACATATTTTAATATTTCCTATTTAAGACAAGTGATTTTATTTGTGAGCACACTTACCACATATATTTGACAAATTCTTCTGCAACTGCTGGCCATAACATAATGACATCCTGACCACATATTACTCATAATCATGAGTCCCACATGAAATGTATGTGATTTTTCCATGTGCATTTAAATACAGTCCATTTCAAATGTGTTTCTCAGTTGAGCTTGATAATGGTTCACATAGAAACCATTACACTACTACTCTCTTTGATACTGACTTATTTTTACCTGCTGCAGACTAAGATTGTAACAGAAAAGGCAGTTTGCAGTTGCTTTGCAGGTTTGACGTGACAAGGATTACTGGAACATCTCAGCAAAAAAATTGTAAGCTGCATGTCATTGATGGTTTGATGGTTCTATTCTACCATTCAACAAGATGCCAGGTTAAGAAAAGCTATTCTGCTCTAAATTGCCTGTGATTAAAGCGTAGCAATACAGCTGAGCATCCATCGTTTCTTTGTTCTCCAGCACTACATACATGTCTCTGCCTCACTTCTGCCAGCATGATGTCATAAAGAGTTTACATGTTGTCTGGTGCCAGATTTGTTTTCTGATAATTGTAAGTTTATGTGAGACCAATTAAGATCAGGTGTCAAGTTCCCATTAGAGCGTCACCATTCATCCAAGGAACCCACTGGTTCCGGTTACCATGGTCACAGGTCCTAGAATCTAAAAGGCAGAAAAATAAACTGTCAGTAACACAGTCAAATCAGAGGAGACTGGTTTGAGCTACCTGTAGGGCTGTGGTAATGGTTTGAATATGTCAGAATCAACTGATATTCTTGGATTTTAATACACGACCTTTTGTGCTTTCACAGAATGACATAAAAAAAGAAATAAAAACTCCTTTAGCAAACTGGTTTCTGTATGGAAATGCCTTTGTTGGAAGGAGAATGGCTAGACTTCGTCAAACAGACAAGAAGGGTATGGTAACTCAAATAACTACATTATACAACTGCGGTG
Source organism: Hemibagrus wyckioides (assembly GCF_019097595.1). Classification (NCBI taxonomy): domain Eukaryota; kingdom Metazoa; phylum Chordata; class Actinopteri; order Siluriformes; family Bagridae; genus Hemibagrus; species Hemibagrus wyckioides. The sequence goes on along the minus strand of NC_080717.1, from coordinate 7,222,435 downwards.
AGTGGAAAAGATATCACAGAAGGCACAACATGTTATATCTTTAGGTGAATAGGATGATTCTGAAACATGTGCATGATTCCAATACTAACTCATGATTCCAATACTAACTCACAGTTCAGGCTGCTGGTGGTGGAGATGGTATAAGGTTGTGGGGAATGTGTTATTGCCATGCACTATGCCTTTAATAATGATTGAGCATCATTAGAATACCACAGCTCTGAATATTGTGTCTGGTACAAAGTTGCCCATCTTATATTGGTTCAATGTAATTGCATCATCATGAACCAAAGGGAGTGATAGAGTGGTTAAGGCATTGGACTACTGCTCAGAAGGTTGCGAGTTAGAATTCCAGGTCTGCCAAGCTGCCTCTGCTGGGCCCTGAACAAGGCTCTTAACCCTTGATTCTTCAGTTGTATAAAAAAAAAAAAAAATGAGATAAGTCGCTCAGGAAAATTTTAAGTTTCCAACACCTTGCAGAATCCATGCCACAAAGATATAAGCCCACCAATGTTCCTAATAAAGTGGCCAGTAAGTGTATACTCCAGTTAGTATAAAATAGTTCAATGGCAAATAGCAGGAGCAAAGATAGAAATAAAAAGTAACAGCTCAGACCGTGTAACGTTTTTATTTTTCAGCCGCTGCCTTTGACCTATAACACATCATGATAAATATTCCAGCAGAGAAGGTGATATTTTGCATGAAGCTTTTAAATGGGGTGTTAAGGAAATAAAACAAATTATGCTTTTAGAGCTGAACCAAGCACACTAAATTAGACTTTCAGTTTCAAAGTGCAATGTATTTATTGTCCAGAGTGCTAGGCACTGCCAGGATGCCACATTTTATGTGTCAAAATGTGGGGACAAAAAGCCACACGGTCAAAGAGAAAACATTTTTCAGAATGGCACAAAGATGACTCAAGGGTATCTAACTTGGACATAATAACGAAAGTCTTTCAAGATAATAATGTGAATTAGCTCATCCGAACTGCCAGCATACGAAGATCTGGAGAAGCCATGTAAAGATTTCCCTTTTAATTTGTGCACATAATGTGATAATTATGCACAATTTAAATTAAGAGAGAAGAAAAAAGATAAATGTGCCCACAGAGAACTCTGCTAGAAAGATGACTAACATTCTGTAGTATATAATGCTCTATATCATATACAGTATATAGATTCATAATATAATATATAGTAAAATTATTAATTATTTTTATTGGTATAATATTCCAAGATTAAGTCTTCTGCTCCTAGTGTACCACCAGAGCACTTAGTAGAAACATTATCTTTGCAGAGAGCACAAATTGGCCAAAATGTGGGTGCACTTATCCATTCAAGAACTCAAAAAAACCACATTGAAAGCATGAATAAAGTAAATCAATTGCACACATTATGATTGTCCATTACGCATGACCTTGTGTATCTTGCTGCCATTAAATTGTGCGCATAATTTATTACAACATAAAAGTTTTTTTTTTTTTTTTTTTTCACTCCAGGGATCCACATGTTAGGTATTAGATTGGTGTTTATTTTAAAACTGAATGTGAATATCCTAACATGCAAAGCAATTTGTTAATTTGTGCTTTGAAATCAGTTGATCTGGTAATTATCAAAGCAATTTAGTTTACTAATTCATCTTCAATAACCACTAATTTAGCAACACATCACTGTTGTGAACTCAGGATGGCAAACAAGGCTATTGCTAGACATCACACACACAACCACACACACAACCACACACACACTCAGCTGTCCAAAGAACCCTTGAGGAACCCCCTAGAGCAAACATGTTCTACCTTTTCCCCATGAGCCACCACTGTGGGAGGATGACTCAAGTGGTTAAGGCTCAAGTTTGTTGTTCGGACCATTGGGTCCTTGAGCAAGGTCCTCACTCCACCCTCTGACCCCAGCACTGGGTGCTGCGCACACACACACACACACACACAACCACACACACACTCAGCTGTCCAAAGGACCCTTGAGGAACCCCCTAGAGCAAACATGTTCTACCTTTTCCCCATGAGCCACCACTGTGGGAGGATAACTCAAGTGTTTAAGGCTCAAGTTTGTTGTTCGGACCATTGGGTCCTTGAGCAAGGCCCTCACACCACCCTCCGACCCCAGCACTGGGGTGCTGCGCACACACACACACACACACACACTCAGCTGTCCAAAGAACTGTTGAGGAACCCCCTAGAGCAAACATGGTCTACCTTTTCCCCATGAGCCACCACTGTGGGAGGATAACTCAAGTGGTTAAGTCTGAGTTTTTTTGCTCAGACCATTGGATCCTTGATCAAGGCCCTCACACCACCTTCCGACCCCAGCACTGGGGCGCTGCATCATGACCCTGTGCTCTGACCGCAATCCTCCAAGGACGGGGTATGTGACGAAAGAATTTCAGTGTGCAGTAATGTATATGTACTTAACTTAATTGTAAGAGAAACGCAAACATACTGATTGTAATTACCTTAAAAATGAAGAAAAAAAAAGAATCTTTAAAGTGTTCAATTTAAAACGTAATGAAAAGCCTTCTTTTTCTCTTTCAGTTAAAACAACAGTTCAGTCTTTAAATATTTTTGGGTGATCCCCAATTAACATAGTTAACTGATGTTTAATATGTACTTATTTTAGTAAGAAAGATCACACCCCAGACTGTTACCACTTCAGGCTGATATCAGCAGTCCTCTTTTTGTGACATGCCGTATTACACAACCCCGGCCTGGATTAGTTATGTATAACCGCTAGGTCTCGAGTGTGTTATTAAATGTTGCACATTCAATGGTTTATAGTTGAGATTTAACACTGTGGAACGTCCACAAGACAAGTGAAAAACAGTCGCTTCCTCAGCAGCATCATCTCATTCTTTCACTATCTCTCTCTCTCTCTCTCTCTCTCCAAAAATGCAGCTTGTTCTCTTATCAAGAAACTGGAAAGTGGAACTCCTCTGTCAAGAAGACGGGAAAGCACTGTGACTGTTCCAGAGCACAGACATCTCATGCTAAATTCATAAATGATAAATAAATAACAAACAACAATAACAAAATAAATAAATAAAGTGTTTATTAGTTTGCATATATACATATTAGTTTATATACTGTACATCCACATACACATATCAGGCATAACATTATGATCTAATATTCTATTGGTCCCCCTTTTGCTGCCAAAACAGCCCTCACCCATCAAGGCATGGACTCCACTAGATACCTGAAGGTGTGCTGTGGTATCTGGCACCAAGATGTTAGCAGCAGATCCTTTAAGTCCTCTAAGATGCGAGGTGGAGCCTCCATGGGTCGGACTTGTTAGTCCAGCACATCCCACAGATGCTCGATTGGATTGAGATTGGGGAATTTGGAGGCCAAGTCAACACCTCAAACTCATTGTTGTGCTCATCAAACCAGTCCTTAATCATTTTTGCTTTGTGGCACAGCACATTATCCTGTGTCAAAATAACATCCACATGGATGGCAGGACCCAAGGTTTCCCAGCAGAACAATGCCCAAAGCATGACACTGCCTCTACCAGCTTGCCTTCTTCCCATAGTGCAAGCTGGTGCCATGTGTTCCCGCATAGCAACCAGCCATTCACGTGATGAGAAAACGTGATTCATCAGACCAGGCCTTCTTCCACTGCTCTGTGGTCCAGTTCTGATATTCACGTGCCCATTGTTGGTGCTTTCAGCGGTGCACAGGGGTCAGCATGGGGACCCTAACTAGTCTGTGGAACAAATTGCAATGCACTGTGTATTCTGACACCTTTCTATCAGAACCAGCATTAACTTCTTCAGCAATTTGAGCAACAGTAGCTCGTCTGTTGGATCGGATCACACGGGCCAGCCTTCGCTCCCCACGTGCATCCGTGAGCCTTGGCCACACATGACCCTGTCGCCGGTTCACCACTGTTCCTTCCTTGGACCACTTTTGATGGATACTGGCCACTGCAGAGCGGGAACACCCCACAAGAGCTGCAGTTTTGGAGATGCTCTGATCCAGTGGTCTAGCCATCACAATTTGGCCCTTCGTCAAACTCGCTCAAATCCTTACACTTGCCCATTTTTCCTGCTTCTAACACATCACCTTTGAGGACAAAATGTTCACTTGCTGCCTAATATATCCCACCCACTAACAGGTGCCATGATGAGGAGATCATCAGTCTTATTCACTTCACCTGTCAGTGCTCATAATGTTATGCCTGATCGGTGTAAATATGCTGTCAAAAACTTGCAAACCAAAATCATTTATGGAACTAGCGTCTGTTACACAATATAATAATGCACAATTTCTGTCCAATCAGATTTTAGAATTATATATGGTATGGACATATATTAACAGTTACATTAACTACAAAAACAGTTCTCATCGCAGCATCAGTGTATCTTTCAAAAGGCAACCTGTGCAATTGGCTAATCATTTTTACCAGTTTGCTTTTGTCTCAAATCTCCACCTCTCACGGCGAGTCAAATGGTGTAGCACATGTGGCAGCCCGCAGCACTAGAGAGCATCTTCACCTCCACTATGTTTGTTTGTGTTGTTACCCAGCCTCAGTTCTCTGTTTACCAAGCGCCTTGATCTCCTTTTGTGTGTTAATCCAGTTTGTGGACTTTTTTTTTTTGGGGGGGGGATTTTTGGAGTCTCACCCAGATACTTTGTTTAGCATTTTTCTTTGGACTATTTTTGAACTTGTTTTTGAACACAGCCTGAATGTTAACCTGTATTTACCTTTTAGCATTTTCATTTATCTGTTTATTTTTGAGTTTAATAAAAAGCCCACATGCACTTGTGTGTTCCTCAGAGCCTGCTTCTGCCCATGTCTTCTACAAAAAAAACCCAGCTTATTTTTAATGGGTTTTTTTTCTGTTTGTTTGTTTTCTTTTTTTTTATTATTTTTAAGATCCTAAAATATGAAAATCTTCACAGATCTGAAATAATATCTGTCATCGAAATAGTTCCTTTTTGGTACATTACGTCTTAGCTGTGTCACACATACAATTCCTTCCCCATAGTTTGGGTACCTCTATCCTGAGTAGGAATTTAATTTACTGTAGGTGAAATTTGAGAAAGCAATCCATCTACTGGAATTGTTTTATCCCAACAAGACTCAAATGGACATAAGAGAGACTATCACATGTACCTTAAGCTCAGGAATAAACCCCGGACAATACTGTGAGATCATACCTTCCTAGAATACGCAAATTATTAAGAATACCACGCTCAGTACTTGGAGTCGTAGTTGTAGTAGTGGAAGAACTATTAGCTTATTATTATTCATTATCGTTCCGGTGGATCCAGAGCTTATCCCAGGGACACTGTTTTCAAGGCAGGAATGCATGCTGGATGAGTTAGCATTTCAGATCAACAAATTTATATTCTAATTAAAAATACACTGATATTCACATTACTTGTTTAATGGAGCCGTCACAAATCATCTGTTCAAGGTTGTGATTTATATTTTTGATAGTTTAATTGAATTCCCTGTTTATCCTGATTTATGTGGGAGCCGTGGGAGCTCTCATCAGGAAGAGCGCCAGAATAAATAGGTGAATGAGACTCATCCAACCGCATTATTCATGCGTCTGCTTTGCTTATCCATGCTGTTTGTACCTTCCGCAACATAACACGACAACAGGCTTTTTTTTTCCTTTGCAGTTTAATCACCAGAGACCAAGTAATATTTATCAGCAACTGGCTTTTGCCTATTTATCAGTGCCACCTGATAAATAAGCCAGGAGACAAGACACATTGTGTGTGGGACTTTTAAGCAAGGTGTTAAGAAAATAAGGCATGCATTGTTGGGAAACAGGCCAAAGTGACTTAACAGCACTGAGTCTATGTATGTATGTATGATATACAAAAATCAATTACGTATATATATATAGTATCAAAAAATAATAAAAGATTGGGGTTGTTTGATGATTAAAGTGCTGGTATACAAAGGGAAAATGCATTTGGGCTTAAATTAGAGGGTAAAATGAGTCAGACGGAGCAGAAGGGAAGAGAACAACGACATTTCTGACCTAGATAGAGCAGGGCACAGGAAGTCAGGATTAAAAGAGGCACCGCAAGGCAACGGCAAGACTCAGAGCAGACAAAAAAGAACGCAGTTCATGTCTATTCTGAGATCTCGGTCTCTATGTCTCCCTCTCCCTCAGACTTCCCCTCCTTCATCTCCAGCACTAATATGACCTCAAATGCAAAGATGAGAAGAGAGGAATGCAGTGAAAAAAGATTCAAACAAATAAAAGTGGAACTGGATCTGCACTTCTGACATCAAATTATACGTGATATAATCCTAAATGTGTATAGTGTCTCCGGTTCGAACCAGAGCTCAAGTTGCTGTCTGTTTGAACTTTCACATTTTCTTCTTGAGTCTTCGTCAAAACTTCCTCAGGGTTTTCAGGTTTCCTCCAACCCCAGTAAAAGATGACAGGAGGAGAAGCGGCGACTTTAAAGTGCTCCTTGTGTGTGTGTGTGTGTGTGTGTGCCCACGTTTCATTCAGCATTCCCAGGAGTCACAGCAACTAAAGACACCATGAATTTCACATCTCAAATATTTGACATTATATTAATATTATTATGAGTCATATACATTATTTGTTATTTAATTGGGTCAGCTAGAAATGTGAATACTCCCACAGGCCACCTGAGCATCAGGTCTTTGGGTGAGAGAGATGACACTTGACACTGTGTGTGTGTGTGTGTGTGTGTGAGAGAGAGAGAGAGAGAGAGAGAGAGAGAAACTAGAGATATTGAGCCCAAGATTATTTCCTGCCATTTGTCAAGATTATTTCCTGCCAGTAACTATAAATTCCCAGGGGGTATTCCCACCTCATAGCCACTGTTCCCAGCGTCCACTGTAGCCCTGACCAGGATAGACCAATCACTGGAAATAAGTGACTCAATGATAGTTTCCTTATTGGATCCATGCTCTCTAATTGCTTGTTTAGATATACACTGTCCTCGTTTAGCCTCTTTTTCTTTTATTTCTCTACACAGCTCAAATGTATCTGAAACAGTTTGGACTTATTCAATCTGTGTTAGTGAGCTCATTTGGAATCTCGTATTTTGCCATTGCCGTGCATATTTCAGAGAGTGATGATTAAAAGATAGGAACTGTTGCAGCAGAAAATGTCAAATTGCATCAACCGAGAGGCTCCTCAGGGAATCTGGCTGTATTTACTGAGTGTCTAATACAGCCATGCAGTAAAGTGTGGTCTAGTTTCGGAGTTGCACTCGGTTGTTCTTATGTAAGATTTTGACTAATAGGCCAGATTTTTTTTTACAGTATGCTTACAGTATACAGGTGTGGACAAATCATACATTCATTAGCTAGCACTTTAGTTGAGTCCAAAACCTCACAGGAGTTTTATTTGGGTCAGTATGGGTTTTAAAATTACGTATTTGTTTATATTTGTAAATAATAAGTTCATTAAAAAATAACTGCAGGCCAAACAACACCTCAGCACAAAAAAAAAAAAAAAGAAAAAAAAAGACAAGACTGTAGATTAAAGCCTACACTGCTGACTCCAAAATGTTCTAGAATATATAAATAAATAAATAAATAAATAAATAAATACAGGACTATATGTACAGTAATTAATTCCTTAATTTATATATATATATATATATATATATATATATATATATATATATATATATATATATATATATATATATATATATATATATATATATATATATATATATATATATATATATATACATATATATATATATATATATATATATATATATACACTCACTAAACAGGCCAGTAATTTGGAATGACACGATTAATTAAAGTCAATTAGTGAACCAGATGGTCGATTCCTTGGTAGGGAGCGAGGGAGTTTATCATTAATTGTTGTGATGCTTAGTCAGTAATTACAGCAGCCTGTGGAGGCACAAAGAGGACCAGACAGGGAGGAACATTGCAGAGAACTTTGTAAAAAGAGCTTGCTGTGTTTGAATCTATGCCGTTATATCGCATTGCTGGATCAAGTTAATTAGCAAGCAGTATGTTTTCTTTATACTCTCTGAGAGAGAGAGAGTGTGTGTGTGTGTGTTAAATAAAGTTAATTATCAGACCTTTTTTTTTTTTACATACGTTTCTACGTTGTGGTTCCTTAAACGTTTGCATGTGTTTGTTTCCAAAATGTGTTGAAAATGAACTCTCCAGAACTCTAATGAAAACTTTAACAAGTTGGAAATTGACTTGCCGTTGTTGAAACCGCTCGTAATTGTGTATACGAATACATCGCATTTGTCTGCAGATGGCTTTATTAAAGTCTATATGCTATGCTTTAATCTAGTTATTGAATCGCTGTGATATGATTTCCATCCTGCCTCACAGTCCTTTCTGTCATAGATGAGATGTTATTCTCTCCTGTTTATTTTTTCTCCTCCTCACATGCTCAATTTCAATTTCTGGCTTGTGCAGGCCTGCTCATGACTAAGCCTTGGGTTTACAATAACAGCGAAACGCTGCCATATCCAAATTTGAAGTTTATTAGCAAGACGTCAGTGCCATCATAGATACTTCATCCTGTCAGAAATGAGAAGACCGGCTCTCACAGGGAGGGCAGATGGAGGTTCTGGCTTTGAGGCGTATTCATCTACAGCAGAACACAGTAATTTCCAGGAGATGTTTTTATTATTATTATTATTATTATTATTATTATTACTATTATTACATTACTTTTTTTAACATGAAATGGGACATGAAATTGCTATGTTCACAGAAAATAGATGGATAGAAGCACATAGACCTGTTCTGATTTTAGTGGGAACATGACCAGGTTAATTTGTTTGTCTAGTTGAAAGTATACCAAGGGAAGAAACGTTGCATTTACACGGAAGATAGATACCTTTTTAATCTATATTTTGACTGGCAGATAGAAATCACAGAAACATACAAGGTTGACATAATAAAGAAACATTTTCTCTTTGCTCTCCTCCTGACAGAGGCTATGAGGAGAATTCCACGAATTATTTATTGATTTATTTATTTATTTAATTTATTATTTATTTTATTGATTATATTTAAAAGTAAACCGCTGCTAGAATAAGGTGGATTGGGCAAAGTGCTATAGTTTTCCAAGTGCTGTAGTTTTTTAAATACTTGTAAAGAATATCTTATCTATAGTTTAAACCTTTACTTTACAAACTATTTATTACCGCAATATTCATAAAAGGAACATAAATAGCACACCGATCATGGAAACCTCCAGTAAGACACCGAGTCGCTCTACAACAGCATTTAAATAAATAATTGTAGATATTCATTTTGCATTTTCATAGTGGCTCATCTGTTTATGAAACACAAAATTAAATATTAATCACACCCAACAGTAATAACCACTTATTAGCATAACCGACTGTAGTTTTATTCCTTTCTCCATGTTTGTATGCCCCCTTTCAAGCTAATCCTAACCGTAATAATATTTTAGCTATTGTTCTGAATATATTTAAAAAGAATGAAAACTTAGCGGCATCATTGATTTTCTATTTCTTCTGCAGAGTGGACTGAGAAAAGTTGTTTGCACAAATCCATAACCGTCAGACCTGCAGGACTGTTCTTTCATGCAGCCACATATTAGGGCTAGAGTTGCCTTGCTATCCTGCTGAAAGTAGGTCATATTAAGCCTGTGGTCTCTCTCTCTCTCTCTCTCTCTCTCTCTCTCTATTTCTCTCTCTCTCTCTCTCTCACACACACACACACACACACACACAGAATATTGTTTCATACATGTTTTCCTCTCTCTGTTATGCAGAAAGAATATTACAAGACTGTTGTAAATAAATGACTAGTGTGGAAATTTAGAAAGAATGTAACTTCAGGGATGACTTTTCATCTGCTCATTTTATTTGAGTTGCACAGTCATTGCTGTTTGGCCTGGAAGTGCAAAACACATTAAGAAACCGAAAATCCAGCTGCAAAGCCAAACACAGAGCAGCAAATTCAAAAAGACATCAGCATTAATCCTTAGGATTCTAAGCATTTTTTTTATGGGGGGGATCCTGGAGATGTTTTGACATGCCCTGACATCTGCTCTTTTTTCAGTTACTTATGGCATATTAACCCTTTTTTACCTTTGGCATTTCATACCGCTGGCTGAACGGAAATTGATCTTTTCAATCAATATTTAAAAAATGAAGTACTTTATCGCCACAAGTCTGAGATAAAATGAGTCAGGAAACCGTTAGCTTTTAGTGTGAGATGTTTTTACCTCTTGGGATAACCTTACACATACTTTTAGTGTTTAAAGATAATGCTTTCAAATTTTAGACACACTTGGGGCATTGAAAAATTGGTTTGATATCACCATTTGCTTTAAAGATATAAATAATTGTGTGGGAAATAAATTAAAAAAGAAAACTTTTAAGTTAAACTTTTTATTATTTATTCTAGCTTTTCTATGAAAATGTTGCCCCTACTAGGCTGGAAAAAAGCAGAAATACTTATGAAACACTTCAAATTCTTAAAGCCATGAGTGTTTATTTTCATATGAATCATTAACCTCCACTGTGGAGTGTGACATGACAAAGAAATTCAGTGATAAACACATGCACAAAAAAAAAACAAAACTACAAAATCCAATTTTTGACCTCTGATAAAAAACACAAAAAGGACAAAAATCTCATTACTTAATACTGTGTAAAAATATGAAAGCAACATATATGTACATTTTTGCAAGTTTGGTTGATATGGTTAACAAAAATAAATAAATAAATAAATAAATAAATAAATGTGAAAAAATAAAATTAATAAGTAAATAAATAAATTAATTAAATGAATGAATGAAAGAATGAATGAATGAATGAATGAATGAATGAATGAATGAATGAATGAATGAATGAATGGATGGATGGATGAATGGATGAATGAATGAATAAAAACGACACATAGTGAGGAAATAGGGCCAGAAAAACATACAAAATATATTTTTACAAGACCTTTGAGTACTATACAGCATTATATAGAGCACAGTCTTTCTTACAAAACTTTCATCTACACATAAAGGGAATGTTCTTACAGAAGACGTTTGTCTACACGGCATATGACCACAGCAGGAAAATAGAATTGCACTTTGTTTTAATTCTGTTATCTAATGAGTCTGAAGAAATAGATTTAATGTGAAGTTACTTATGTTATTCTACCGAGGAATAATAGTTTCTCCCTTTAGGCGGATTTCAGCGTTCGTATGATGGAGTGCAAAGTTGACAGCATATCTAAAATACATCATACGAATCCACTTCATGAAAATAAGTACAAATAAAAAACAGTAGATTCATTTAGGCTTATATTTCATCTAACTGTAAACATCCTCCAGCTCTCGGCTTTCTGCCTTCTCTGTGTGCTCTGTTGTTCGGTTTTGTGTGTGTGTGTGTGTGTTTTAGTTTTACTGTCAGGATTCTACATTCAATGTGTTTTGTTGTTGTTGTTGCCTTTGTTGTGTTTTTGGTTTGGTTGCCGTTTATAAATTTGCTGTTGTGATTTTGGTATTGTTTTATTGCTTTTCAAGTTTTAGTGTCAAATTTTTTATGTCATGTTTTTTTCTTTTGTTTTCTGTTTGTTTTCTGCTGCATTTAATTTTTTCTGCTGTGTTTATATATTTGTTGTTTTTTTTTTGTTTGTTTTTTTCTTTCGGTTGTCTTCGGAGTCTCTGTTTTAGAGATTTTGTAAACTCATGATTTTGAGTTTAGTGCCATGTTTCTAAATTATATATTTATTTTTATTATTATTATTATTATTATTATTATTATTATTATTATTATTATTATTATTATTATTATTATTATTTTATATTATTTTGTTTTGTCTTGTTTTCCTGTTATTCTGCCAGTTTTATATTTATGAAATTCTTAATAAAATAGCACAGAAGTTATAATTGCTGGAACATAAAGTACCGACTTGCAGATTTAAATTCCTTTTCTTTTTATTGTTGTTTCTCTTTTTTGCCCCACCTGTCGGTGTATTTTGTACCCAGGTGAAATCTCAGTGCTTAGGAACTTCTGGCCATGTTTTGTCTTGGTCTGCTGCTCACAACAGTTTCTCTTTGAATAGACAGGCCTAGCTTTTGAGGTTTTGTTTTATTCGGAGCAAATGACATCCCCTGAGCAAATTAGATGAAAATTCCATTTGTGTCAGGGGAAATACCATCTGTGCCAGTGTTGTTTATCCTGAGAAATATCAGCATTGATTGTGATGTGCACCATATCGCTATTGGCTTTAACCATCATAATGAAAACAGAATTAGTACAATCAAATCCGATGAAGTTTCCGCATCCAGAGTTTATCCTAGCAACAAATGGACTGATTTTGATTCCATCACAGGATTGCCATTGCAAAGCAAAAATCGTTTTTAAACTGTATTTACGGTGGACACAATGCCGCAAGCAGATTGTTTTAAAAGTCATTTTTTGTCACACATTTGTGTACAAAGAAATAGCCTTTATTTGTCACATATACATCCCATTTGTGCAGTGTGTGCTCTTTGCCACGGATCTGCGCTCAACTGTCTTGATTCTTATTGGTAGTCGCTCTATCGAGTCACTCCATATTTACATATTTGCAAAATTCAACTTTTCTCAGCTTTGTTGCATTGCTAGATACATCCTCATCTACTCGATAATGTTTCCTGTAGCTAATTTCACAGGAATTCTTTTTAAAGCTTTTATTGAAAATGAATTATTTCTGACCGCTTTGGCGTTATGAGTTGCTGCATGTGTGAACATAGCCTTAAGCGTGTCCTCTAGGGGGCAGTCTCATGAACAGAATTTAGAGAATGCCACAATTTACAAAACTAAACAGTGAACAAACAAGGGAACATGTTTTAACGTACAGAATATAAACTGAAGTGTCTGTGTTTAACCCAAGTGATTTGTGTTTACACTTGTCTGTATTCAGAAGACTCTTGTATGGAATCATTTCAATTCAACAAGAGTCAAATCTACAATTCTATCAATCATGAAATTACGCTGCTTTTGTATTCATGTTATAGATGATTTGCCATGGTTTATATCATCTACAATGTGAGTGTGAGATCCTCCCGGATTAAACTGACCATTGTATTGAACAGTATAAAGTGTCAGATTGTATATTCAAATAAAACACAAGATTGCGAATATAGTTTCCAGTAAGTAAATACGTTATACAATAATGTGATCGCATTGCCGTGTGTGAAGACAGCATGAAACACAGTGGGGAAAAAAAACAAGTCATTCGTGTTGTTTATTTACTCTAGCTGTTCGTTGCGGGAGTTTCACAGAGGAGAAATCTTATTAAAGACACCAGTCTGAGAAATGAACAGCGTGAATATGTCTAAACTGATGTTCTCAAAGCATTTGTCATCTGTTTCTGTCGCAAGCTAGTTTTTCTTTTTATTCTATTCTGCGACGTTTACAAAACATCTCGTAAATATTTACAGGTATGCAAACAGACACGCTTTTCTACCAAACAAACAGAGTTCGGACGATTACCATATCACGTCTTAAGATTGCTGAGAGCTAGCAGGTATCGGTCCATGCCACATTTACCTATTAACCCATTTACACAGAAGTATACACCGTGCTTGGCCCTGCATGAGTAGTCTATAAAAGGTCACCACAAGACCAAATATTATAATTACATTGTAATCCAGATCCTGAGAACGACTAGCATTCCATACTAAGTGAGTCCCTGCTTTGCACCAGTTCACTGCAGTTCATTATTCAGTGGCCCACATGATTGTTTATATTCATAAATGAAGGTCAAGTAGTTCCATTGAACTATAAATAAGCCAGCATTTGCTTTGGCAAAGTGTAGGAAATGTCTTCATTCCTGATTTTTTTTCTCTGAGTTATTTACTGTAGTTCATGCACATGTATTAATTTCCCTCATTTTTTATTTGATTATTTTGTTTATCTAACAGATCAGGAGGTTCTGATTATATTCACATCAAAAGTCAGAAAAGGAAAAAACATCTGATCTTTATGACTTTGACCATGGCATGGTTGTCTGCACAGGTCAAGCAGTGGTAGCTCAAGTGGTAAAGTCTCTGGGCTATTGCTCAGAAGATCAGGGTTCACGCCTCAGCACTGTTGGGCCCTTGAGCAAGGCCATCAACCCTCCGTCTCCAGAGTTGTTTCATCTTCTCTGACCCTAACCTTCCAAGGATGGGCTATGTTATGAAAGAATTTCACTGACCAGTGAAATATGTGAGACAAATAAAGTCTACTTATATACTGAGCTGTTTGATTATTTCAGAAATCTTCTTGGATTTTCCGACACATGAATGATTAGAGTTTCAAGAGAATGATGCAAAGAAAAAAAAAATCTAATGAGCAACAGTTTTGAGAATGCAAATGTCTTGTCCCTGGAAGAGAATAGCGGAAAATGGATAGACTTGTTCAAGGTGACAGAAAGGATACAAGCACTAGTTACAAATGTAGACAGAAAAGCATCTCAGAAGGTACGCTGAACTGAACTGTGAGTTGGACGAGCTAGAACAGCAGAAGATTACATCAGTTTTTACTCCTGTCAGTGAAATACTGGAATCTGAAGCCATCCATAAAGCACAGACTGGAAAAAGACCATTTGAACCTAGAATCTCTTGACCTACTGTATAACTGAATGATGTTATGCATTGCACTGCTGTCACATGATTAACTGATATACACGATAAGTACAGGTAGTTGCTAATGTGGCGCCCGTGGTGGGGAGGAAGAAGAATGGCTCAAATGTAAATGAGGTGGTTGTATTTACCAACAACCTCAAATTAAATTCAATGTAGATAAAGATGAAAACCAACCTTGAATTTCCGACTATGGAATGAGTAAAACAGAATGAGTTAGCTTTTTAAAGCCATGTTTATTAAGCATCAAGTTTAATTTGAGGATCAGATTCTAGGGACATGTCTAGAGACATTCTCATGTCTCAGGACATGTATCAGGACATGTACTAAAGCAGCATGTCAGCTAGATAATGATACCGTCCCATGCGGCACACCTCCAAACGCTCGGACGCTAGTATAAAACCCACTGCGGGTGTAGAACGCGGAGCACGCAGGTATGTGGAACTCAGCCTTTGCACCCCCGTTCTGCACTTCCAGGATACACACTAAAGGGACAGACAGCAGGCTCCTCTAGCACGAGACAAAAGGCAACCCGTCGCCTGAACATACAAGCCCCCTACAAAACGTCTCTCTCGTGTCCACCAGAGATTCCTAGCACCACAACAATAGCACATCGATGACGTCACGATCCACCACTGATGCCACATACCCTCTCAGTTTTTATACCCTCCAGGGTGTCTTCCGATTGGCTAAAACTTAAGGAGAGTAGTGACCTCTCCTGCCACACTAACAAATGTGGACACTGTGTGAGTGTGTGTCTGTCTTTATAATAAGACCTAACTCATACAGAAAATGAAGTACCATAGAGGGCTCCTAAAGTACTCCTTCAACTGCTATTCATTTCATTATCTCTAACTAAGTAACCTATCAGGAATATCAAGCATGCATCAATTCGTTATATTTTACTAATGTGCTCTTCAAACCTCACTCCAGGGTTATTTTCCTCATCCTTATGGATAGCTTTAAGGCATAAGGTATATAAAACTGCTTTATTCCTTCTTTTGTCTCTGTTGTCAGTGTGGTTATTAATCTAATCTGGTTATTTAGTAATATAAGGGAGTCAATTGAGAGTAGGCAATTGAGAAATGGGTAATATTTTGAATGTTATGAAAAATGCATGAGAACAGGTTTAACCTAGATGCCAAAGGCCACATTCAATTTATTGTGTCTGCTGTATTCTCACATTTTTTTGAACAGAGATCCCTTATGAAACGAGAAAGGCATCTAAGGGGCTCAAATTGGGAAGCCTAAAAAGACTTCTTGATATAACTTCTTAAACCATGCCAACCTGAGAATTCTGATTAAGGCTGCAGGAGCATGCTGTGTGAATTCATTTGGCCAAGACAAGGTTTTTCTAATAATGAATGAATGCGTATAGTAATCCTGAGTGCATCAGGAAATAATGAAGCTTATACATTAACAGCCAACTGAGCTGTATATGAATAGGCATTAATAATGATAATAGGCATGATGATCATCTTACAGGAGGTTGATTCCGTCAGCAGTGTGGCACAAGCTAATAAAAAATTAGCTCTTAAATAAATAAATAAAAATTCTGTTTTAGAGATTTTGCTCTCTGCCATTTGACTGAGGAACCATAAAGCACAAACTCCACTATCCTGAAAACTCTCCTGTCTGCAAACATTGACTGTTCAAAGCACTGACTGTGAAAACTTATTTTAGAAATGTTAACAAGTCATAATAGAACGCTTCATCACATCAATTATGGTTTTCTTTCTTTAACACCATTTTAAAAATGCATTTGTTTATAATTATACTTAGTTTGGGTCTGTAATAAAAGTACCTGTGTATGAGCTGATGCCATTACTATAGAAACGATAATATATTTTATAAGTAGATAGATAGATAGATAGATAGATAGATAGATAGATAGATAGATAGATAGATAGATAGATAGATAGATAGATAGATAGATAGAGAGGCAGATAGATAGATAGATAGATAGATAGATAGATAGATAGATAGATAGATAGATAGATAGATAGATAGATAGATAGATAGACAGACAGACAGACAGACAGACAGATAGATAGACAGATAGATAGATAGATAGATAGATAGATAGATAGATAGATAGATAGATAGATAGATAGATAGATAGATAGATAGATAGATAGATAGAGAGGCAGACAGACAGACAGATAGATAGATAGACAGATAGATAGATAGATAGATAGATAGATAGATAGATAGATAGAGAGGCAGACAGACAGACATATAGATAGATAGACAGATAGATAGATAGATAGATAGATAGATAGATAGATAGATAGATAGACAGATAGATAGATAGATAGATAGATAGATAGATAGATAGATAGATAGATAGATAGATAGATAGATAGATAGATAGATAGATAGATAACATACTGATATACTGTAAAACAATAATTTATGTTATAGCTGGAACTGTACTGTTACAACTATACTGTTATAGAAAAATAATAAACAACTCAAGAATTCAATGAGAATTGTAGACCTTATAATATACTTTACTATATTTAGTTAATTTTGCACGCATATTCTCTTTTAAACTTTAGGTAAACTAGCGTAACACTGGGATCTTAGTGGATTTGAGTCTTGACATTTCAATACATAATATGGACATGGGCCATTTTACTTATACACGTTTGAGTTTTTTGGTCCTGAGCATATTGCCTATTAGTGTCCTGCTGACTTTGTGTCATTTTAATGCTTCATAGTAAATCTAACATGTCAGATCCCCTGGTCATTTCACCCTAACATGGAATGTTGATTAAATTGACCAGTTAGGCTGCTGCAGTAAGCACAGCTGACACATTGCCATGTTTAAATCAAACACTGATGTTTGACTAAAGGAAAGAAAAGTAAAGTCCTATTAAGTATGGAGGCCCTAGCGGCACTGACACGTTCCAGACTGACGTGAGTCGAGGGGACGGCAACATCTCGCCTCGGAAACAAGGGACCTGATGAGAGAGCAGAGGGAAATGAAAACACTCCACAAATTGCTGTGAGCGTCAGTTTTTAGCCGTGCTCATTTGTGCCCTTACACACTTCAGTTCCTACTTTTCCCAGCACTTGTTAATTATGCCAAGCCTAATGTGTTCTGCTGCATGCCTCATTTGCTATGCAGTGCAGCATACTGCTTCACCCAGGCAGAAAAGGAAGCGCCCTTTTGAGATACCACCACACGTCCTCAGAGACCGTAACTGGCCCAAAATGAATGCTTTCAACAAAAGTAATGGTGGCAGATGGGTGGGAAAAGTGAAGCGTCCTCTCCAAAGCCAAGTCCAATAAAATAATAAAATCTTTTCGATAGAGAACTTGGATTGTGGAGGAGATGAGGACAGAGTCCTTGTCAAGAACAGAGTTCTAGGCTATTTCAGCTGACCCATTTCTCTGGGGAGAAAAGACCTTTCGGCTGTCAAGTGTTACTGCTACAGCATGATATATTGGTCAGTCTGGGCTATCGAATCTCAGAAGGAGATTTTCATCTCATTCCTTTCAAACTGCTAGAAAACAGAGACATCCAAGAAGTCTGATGAGAGAAAGGAAGTAAAATGTGGTCAATTAACAACAGAGGATTTTTCTAAATGGCTGATTTAATAGTCAAACAATTCATTTTTTATAAAATTCTATTAGGACACTAATGGATCATTGTTATGCCCAAGTGAGCCTTCAAGATTAATTACAGCATGTCAAAGACACTGTTGGAAACCGATTACATGTTAGTTGACTGAATTAAACACACTCATGCCTCATGCTTAAGGCAAAAAGAAAGAAAAAAAAAAAACAGCTTTCCAACTCAGCCATGCGGGATGAATGTGGTGACTAACAGCTTGTGATCAGCTTGTGTATTGGTTTTGTTGGTATAGCTAAGGGCCATTTGTGTAGCAAATTGTCAGTGCGGTGATTCAGAAAAACGACCATCCCATTCTTTATTCCTTTCTTGATCTTTAAGCAAAGTGAAAAGAGAGAAATGCCTTCTAGAGGAATGCTGCATGAGCTTTTCAACCGAGAACTGAGTTGAAGCCGATTAATTACAATGTGGCACCCGAGGGTTGTGCAACAGGTGTGCTGGCGTATCAAATCATTAAAATATTTACATTTAAAATCCATCCTGAATGACTTGCACATTAATATTTATAATCAATCGTTTATTTTATGATTAAATTCAGAGTTGACTTATTTATTTAATTAATTTATTTATTTATTTATTTTTGTCAATGTAAGTTCTTCATTGGCAAACTGGTCTTTTTACTTTATTTAATAAGTTCCCTTTATTACCCACAATGCTCTCTGACTACCTATAGCAGTACCCGTAGGACTTGACCTCTTCTTAAAGATAGCAATGCTTCAGTTCTTTAGTTCTTTAATCTGTCCAGTTCTCTTTTCTGTCTTTTCAGTCTCTTTTTATTCATACAGTGAATGTCTCATTAATATGGCTTGCAAGAAAATGGTGGGAGAGATAAATAAGCTTTTGTTTTTGTTTTGTTTTTTTTCCATAACAGCAAAAACTGATGTCATCCCATATGTTTGAGTTTGCTGATTTTTTTATTTTATTTATTTATTTATTTATTTATTTATTTATTTATTTATTTATTTATTTATTTATTTATTTATTTATTGCCATTTGATATAAGCTAGATGTTTTCTCCCCATGGTGCCAAAAAGAAAAACAAAATTAATTAATTAATTAATTAATTTAAAATAAAACATCTAACTTGTCACGTCTTACAAAAATAGAACAACAGCCACCTGAATCATTAAACACATCCCAGCTATTTTCATATAAAAACATATTTCAAGTTGGACATTTGCTGTTCTGAATTAATAATCTCAGTTCATTTCACTATCCACCAAAAAGTATGAGACCTTCTTGTGTGCCAGAAGTGTTAAATAAGCCTAGAATGTGTCATGATTTTAGTCGAGTTTAGTAGGCAGATTACTTAGTCACCAACTTCTGCATGGTCAAGTTTTACTTGGCTCTTGTTAGCATTTTTTTTTCCCAAAAATTCATCCTAACAGTGGCAAAAAATATCAAATATAAACCCACAAGGGCACTTAAAGAGCTCCATTATGTGTCGCTTTCTCTGGGGTGCAACTGTATTCATATTTCAGAAAATAAGTGTGGGCGCTCGACACTCAGGCAGGTTTATCATAAATCATTATTCATAAAGTGTCGGCCAGGAAACCACAGCACCCCACCCCCACCCCCCAATAAAAAAAAAAAGGAAAAAAAAGAAAGAGACAGCAACTTTTCTCACCCGCTTGCCGTTGTCCAAAAGGCTTGGGAGGCTGGCTGCCTTCCAAGCCTCAGTGGAAAGAAACTATTGATAGGGAGAGAACTCCCACAGTTCCCTGCTTCCTGTGTGCACAATGCCCACTGAGACACTCGCCCCCATCTTCAGGAGCGTTTGAAAAGACTAAAAGAAACTTTCCTATTTCTCTCCTTATTTTTCTTTGTAATTTCAAAAGAGACGCATAGAGCTGCTCGGCTTTTTTTTGTGGCCCTTTGACCATCCATAAGCTCAGCTCAGGTTTGATTCTGAAAGAGACCGGTGACAGAATGTCAGGTCTGGGATTGAATCCAGCCATGTAGGAGATAAGAAGCAGGAATATCAGCAGCAGACTGTGTAGGGCTTTGTAAACTGTACCATCTGTTAAAGCACCAAATGTCAAAGTGCCAAATGTGGGCAGGTGAAGATCTCCTAACCCCCCCACCCCTTCTGTCATACATATAATAAGAAATTTAGCCTTGAGATTCCTACAGAATATAAACACACACAGTGTGTGAAGTGTACACTTTTTTTTTTTTTTTTTTTTATCGGACATGACAAAAGCTGTGTGAAGTCAATTGGCCGTATATTCATTTTCAGTAAAATGCACAACAAACAGAAATGAAATTCTTATAGGAAGTCATATATTTATTTTATTATTTGAAAATCTACTGTGATTAAAATTGTGCTTGTGTGTCAGGGATTCTCCTTTTTAGCTCAGGGTGTAAAAAGAGATGAGTACACACAAAACAGCAGGAGATATAGACTATGCAAAGCAGCAAACAGACAAGACATCAAACATGAAGCATGACAGTGAGCTACACCGCAGTTACACAGTCAAGCAAATTAAAGTGTAACAGAAAACTGGAGTGAGTGATTAGTGCCATGAGACATGCTGGGGCTAATGGGAAGTGATGTTTAGCCTTATGGTGCTACACTGACACTGTGATACTTTATAAGCTGGTAATGCTTTCTCTTAGAATTTTATAAAATCTAATAATGCATCATATATTAATTAATGAATTGCCTTTCCATACTTAATATGCTGTCTAACAACTTAGTTATAATGTGGATTATTTTAGCATATTTTTTTTTGCTTTGCCTGAAGCACTTAGTGATAATACTTTTAATGTTTTGTTTTAATTAGTGTTATTAAATTGTACATAGTAATTAAATAGTAGAGCCGCTTTCTAATTACGAACAGGTTATTACTTTGTTATTATTTTAATTGATCATGAAATGTATATACGTATTATCATTATATGACAGTCCTTATAACTAATTATTAAGGCTTAAAAAAAAAGAATTATAAGCAGAGATTTAATAATGAATGAATGTAGAAAATGTTGCTGAATGATCTACCTAGTTTAATAAAAGCACGCATAATAACTTAATAAAAAACAATCTATATTTGTTATATAGCTGCCACGTTTGTATATGTATATGCACTCACTGGTCACTTCAATAGGAACACTTATGACATGCCTTATTTGTATTGTTCCATTCAGTGAATTATGTGGCAGCAGGAGAACATAAGTGTGAAGAGGGTGGCTCAAGTGGTTAAGGCTCGGGGTTGTTGCTCGGGTTCAGGGTTCAAGCTCCAGCTCCACCAAGCTGCCACTGTTGGCCCCCTGAGCATAGCCTTTAACCTCTCTGATCCTTTTTCTTTTCATAAAACTATAAAGATAGAGGTCAAGAGCTTCAGTTAATGTTCATATCAAGCATAAAACATGATGTCAGTGAGTTTGACTATGATATGGTTGCTGGATCCACTTGGGCTGGATTGCTGCTCTGAATTCATTTGCACATTAAAGGAAGCTTTTGTGGTGTGTTGGATAATTGCTTGAATATGCAGGTGTTTTTTATAAAGTGGTTGGTGAGTGTACAGGAGCTCTGAACTGAAGATGAATGAGAATTTACATTCATAAGAACACTGTACCAGACTATAAAGCTGGGAAACCCGAGAGTCTATTAACTATTAATATGTTTTTGTATGTATTAAATAAGAAATAAAATTGCTCTTACTTTATAGAGCATTAGCTACTTGCCCATAGGTGCGACTGTGTGTGTGTGTGTGTGTGTGTGTGTGCGCACATTTTGGCTTGTGAAGCATCTTTCCAGTGTCCTGGTGATAGGATCCAGATCCACCATCACCCTGACAAGAATAAAGCGGTTACTAGAAATAAAAGAATCAATTCATATTAAGAGTATTTATGTTCCTTTTTGTTAAATGGTTTGAAAGAAGAAGCACAGTGATGCACTAGGTAGCAATGCCACCTCACAGCTCTAAGGTCCATGGTTCAATCCTGGGCTTTAAGAGTTTTTTGTGTAATTCTATGGGTTACTCCAGGTCTTCTAGTTTCCTCCCACCTACTAAAAATGCCATTATCAGTATTGGATACAATAGATATGAATGAGTATTTGAATATGTGTGACTTGGCATTGGACCTGCGATGGACTGGTGACCTGTCCAGGGTGTACCCCTGCCTTTCTCCCTATGTACGCCCTGAGATAGGCTCCAGAAGACCCCCGTGACCCTAATTAGGAATAAGCGGGTATAGACAATGGATGAATGGATGGATGGATGAATCCATGAATATTGGTGATTTCCTGTTATACAAGTAAAATTAACCAAATATTTATATAAAAACAAATATCAATAAACCAAAAGATCTATCCGTTTTCTGAATTGTTTATCCCATACAGGGTTGTGAGGACCTGGAGCCTATCCCAGGGAACCATTCACAGGGCACAATCACACAGTACAGACTATATAAAGATGCCAATCAAGTTGCAACACATGTCTTTGGAGGCATACCTGGAGGAGCCCCTGAAGCATGGAGAGAACATCCAAAACTCTGCACATTCAGGGCAGGAATCGAACCTGCAACCCCAGAGGTATGAGGTTAATGTGCTAAGCACTGAGCCACCCCAAAATATGAGATCATAGACAGATTGAAGGTCGCTATAAGGTCAAAGGTAATTTTTCTTCTTTCTGGAAATGAATAAAATAAAGACAAGGACTTAATAAGCCAATAGAACAAGAATATTTCAAAGTATTTGTAATCATATAATAGGAAATACTAGCAAAATTGGGCTATATTAAAGGCAGCTTCTCTTGCTAAGTTGTCATTTGTATGCAGGGTTGTAATGTCACGATTTGCATGATTTCAGTCTTTTTTTTCATCATACTTATCTTTTAGAGTTGCCCAGTCAGTGGATTTTTTCCACCTCATTAGCAGACTAAAAATACAAACTCAGCACTAAATTTACACATGACAACGGCAAATCTGAAGTCAACATCTAATAGAGCTCATTCATCCTTTCAGTATAAACATTACTCTCCCTCTATAGCACCGATATGACACTGATCCATGGTGTAGAATCATGAGTGAAGCCATGTAATGTGCAAGCTAGACAGTGCCAAGCTGAGGCTGAGCTGCTTTGTCCCTGTCCTTATGTTCCACTCCAGGCCTATCGCTCACTTCCAGTCCTCCAACAGACAGGACTGGATAAAGACAGGAGCTTCGATCGGTTGTCCATGGAAAATGGAGCCAGCTTCAGAGCTCACGTCTCCTGCCATGACAGCAGAAGGTCCACTGGCAACACAGGTCAGTCAGATGGTCTGGTGAAAAGAGAAAATGGAAGTTAGGGACATGTGCTGTTGGTAGATTGTGGAAGCAGAAGAGCAGAGCTGTCAATTTGCAACAAAGGCCCAATTTAAGCTTAAAAGACTATAAAAAAAAGTGTTTATTACAGTCATAAGATGAAAAACATGTAGAGGTTTGATGATTCTATGTAAGCTCTCATCATGTGATATTCATAAGCCCTTGATTTATTACGATTTCTAATTATATCTTACGTTCCAAGAGCAGGAGTTAATTGTTCTTGTTAGCTGTGTTGATCTCAAAGAAAGATGTCTCTGAAACTTTTGTCTGAAACTTTCAACATGACAGCAATTATGATTTGAACAATATAAATATATAATATATGTATAAACACTAGTATGGCATCAGATATCGTCATATTAAACCATCATTTTGAGAAAGATCCCTGCTGTTTCAAAAAACTTTGACAAAATAATGAATCAAAACATTTTAACAAATTCTTTTGTTATTTTAATTCACTTGTTATCAGTGTTACTGATGTGACTTTCATGTTGAGTTAACTAATCTAATGTTTACAAATGAAAATGTACAAGTATTTTATATTTTTTAAGATACAATTGCACTGTATTTCACTATACAAAATAATTGACATATTTTAACGTTAAATGTGCAGTAAATTGCATTATGAACACTGAAAACTAACAAAAATCTAACAAAAGAAATGTATAAAATAGATATTTATTAATTAAATCATTTTATATATTATTTAAATTAGCCAATATAATGTAAAAAAAAAAAAAAAATTAAATCATTTAAAAAAAATGCACCTCTTTAACTGTGGAAACAGAGCAGATTATAACTTTAATAGCCGTTCCATTAAATATAATTAGATGAAAATTAGCATTTCATATTAGGGATTTTAGTCTACAGAGTCTACAAAAGTCTACTACAAAAAAGTCCACAAATTCTAAAATAGTATTTAAGCCAAAAAACAAAAGCAGAAAGAAAGAAATTTCCATCTCCCTCTGCTATTTATAGACCAGACCCCTAAGGTGTGAGAAATGTATTTACATGAATCAAATCTGAGGTGCAAATGACTGATTTGAAGCAGTATGGACATTCAGATGTGCGCTGGCTGCAATATCTCTAAGCCCATAGCAGAGTTGTTAATGTGAAGTTACAGACTGTGGCACATAGACCGTGACGGCTTCTCTGTTACACCTTTGTCAGCATTTCAATTTTTTCCCACCCCTGAAAATTACCTGGATATAAAAAACTCATTTTTACAACAAATCCAGCACAAATAAATGTCTATCCTGCATTCTCTTCTCTCATCCCTTCTCCTCATCCCTAAATCGCCAGCTCTGTGGGATTGATTCCAAGATAAACCTCTTAAGCAGATCCCACTGCGGATTTAAAGAATAAATAAATTATTTGTTGCATTCAACTATTTATAATGTGTATATACTGAAAAGAGAGAAACAAAGCGACACTCCAGTAGAGCCTCAGTCAAACAGGTAGTGTATGATTGTAAAGAGACAGGAATAAACACTTTTTTACAGATACTTTTCCACTTCATCAACCATAAATCATGCCATTTTTTTCACAGTTGAAATATCAGGAGGATCCAGCCATCTCTCTCCACTGAGGCCACACAGGTGCTTGTTCAGATGCTGCAGTATTGTTTGCCAGAAATATGAAAGCTTTTGGCTGGTGTACTGTATGTGTGGGATCCCTTATGATTCTCCTTTCCTTCTTCTCACAATGTTTCTCATGGATATCGAAGATAAAGGAGTGTGGTGGCCCAGTGATACACTGATCTGATCTCACCATCCTATGGAGGGCTTTAAGACTACTTTCCTTGTGCCTCAGAAGACTTTTGTGCAGTTGTCATTCTCAACATTTTCTCTCGACTGCAAATATCTAGGAATTCACACATGAGCCGCAACTCGCGGCTGGCAGGTCTATTCCTGCACGACATCCGACCCCTGCGACTGATTCAGGATGCAGCTGCACGACTTGTTCTCAACTTCCACAAGTTCTCCCTCATCACCCTATTCTACACTTCCTTCCCTTTGTGCCTCTAGCACAGCTTGACTTGACCCAGGATCCCTCGAGGTAGTAGGAAGACACAATAAAACTCTTCTCTGTACAGAACTTCTCATGGCTTTATGAACTCACACTGTTCAGAAGGGCTTTAGCTTGATTTAATTTGTAATCAAATAATATTTTAATGCGGTTTACTCAATAATGCATTTTTATCCATCAGGCCAGATGATGTAAATGGGCTGGCATGGCAGCTGTTCAAGAAAGTTAAAATAATATCAGTTAAAGATAGATAGATAGATAGATAGATAGATAGATAGATAGATAGATAGATAGATAGATAGATAGATAGATAGATAGATAGATAGATAGATAGATAGATACTTATAAATAAATAATAGCATGGATCTCAATTCCAAAACGTTCACATAAACTGGATTTAAGCAGACGTTCAGTTTGATATTCAAAGGAACCATGGCATGCATTCAGTAGAGCGTTACACACTTGAAACAAATACATTACAAATCTTAAATGAAGCTGCCAATCTGCCTAAGTGTGTGCATGTGGGTAATACTTTTCCTTCCATCAATCCTATAATGCCTCTGGATACTATAAACACTTCACTAATTCACTGTCAGTAAGGGTATCTGAAAAAAGCTAGAAATGTAAATAGTTGACTAATATGTCAGATTTCTTTTGCTTCTAAAATCAGCTGTACAGAAACCCTGCTATAGAGTAGGCGGTTTGTTCCGGTGTCAAGACACCACTTCAATTAGTCATGTCTGAGCAAGAAGGTGTCTGTTGCTGTCTCCAGGTTTCAACCTCCCATAGCTGCTAGACCTCAGGTATACACCGATATCCTACCACCATAGAAGATGAGTTCTCGACAACATGCCCCTGCTGCCTGGCTCTCGGTGATGGATGATGACACCCAGCTACTTTAATCACCTTATTAGTGAAAGCATCTCTACACTACAGCAAGAAAGCTGCTCACTGAGAAGCTGAGAAAAGAGAAACAAAGTAGATCTCATTGGCTGTCGAAAGCCGATTGATTCTAAGCTGATTTTGAATTGCATTTCGTGTTTGAATGTAATAACATGGAGACAACCAAAACATTACGGGAAAGCCTTTTATTTTATTTTTTTCACATGTGCTTCTTGAGCGCCAGCAACATCATTGTGAGAAAGCTGAGTTGGTGAAAAGAAAAAAAAAAAAAAAAATGACAGCACAGACTATGCGCTCCATAAAACATTATGAGTGTGCTGTATAGTAGACATTTTTAAATGTCATATGAGTTCTGCCTTATAAAGAATTTCTTCAGGAAAACTATTGTAGGCTTGACGAATGACAAGTCACCTTTTCATGGGAAATTCTTTATGAGAAAAGCCGGTGCATCACTTTCTTTTCAACTAGGCTCTCAGCACATTGTGCGATCTTGCCTGCTTGATCAGCACAAGGCTTTTATTCTGAGCTGCCGTGAATTTGCACCTTAAAGTCCTGCACTCGCTCTCTTCCTGCTCTTTTGTACAGGAATGTAATGATGTGCTCTGTTGAGAGACCACCGCATTCATTTGAAGGGGATTTTGGTGGAATCACGATATGTAAGCCTCAGCACTTCATTGCCAGGGGTTTTTTTTTTTTCATAGCTTGTGCTTTGTAGGTTTATGGTTTATGGTTTATGCGTGCTTGACGGAGAGAGTGGAAGGTTCAGTGTAAGAAATGATGAGATGAATCATGTTGGGCAGACAGAAGCTGATTATACAGCTGGGAGTGACTCCATTATCCTGGATTTAAGTCGATTTCACTTCATCTGCAAATTGCACTCCAGTTTCTTCAAAAAATTTTGATGGGCCAGGATATATAAAGTAGATCTGTGAGTGATGTTCCTGTTTGGAGTACTGAGACAGAAAGACGAAGAGAGAGCAGGTCAGGCCCTTTTCATACCATGTCCACCAGCTACAATGAGGACTACATGGGGTTTCCAAGTACTTTGATGCATAAATGCTTTTTCATCCTTGACCCTGGCATCTCCGAGGCTTATATTAGTATCCGTTTTTTTAACTTAAAGGGCATCGTTAGATCCTTAAAGTGGTGTGAAAGCTCAGTCAGGCATTGCAGTATCCTGTAGAATATCAGTGGATCCTTCTGAGTAGAAAGTGTAAAATGGTGGCAGTTATCACTGGCTAAAACTAGGTTATATTAGTGGAAAATTACACACTGAACATCTACCATATTAATCTTAATAATTAATATATGATTTTTAATTGCACTGTAGTATCTGATAAAATTCAGAGCTGTTTTATGATGTTCAACTGTTTCAATTTCAGTTCCGTTTTATTTGCATAGCATTTTTAATAATGGACACTGTCACAAGGCAGCTTAACAGAAAGATTATAAATTCCAGATTTTAATTTTAAACATATAAATTATCCCTCATGATAGAAAACAATGGGATGGAGAACCTCCCTAAGATGAAATGAGGAAGTAATCTTAAGAATCAAACTCAAAGGGGAGTCCTTTTCTGAGTGACACCGGATATGCGGTTATAAATAATTTTATCATCAGTAACTATGTAGAGTCTGGTCAAAAAGTGCTAATTGTCTAAACATTAACTTAGGAGCTTATGAAGAACTTATGAATATTAATGTCAGAGTCATTTCTGAATGTGTTATAGTGTTAGGAGTTTTTGGGATAGCTCCTTGCCAGACCCCTGGGGGGTCCTGGCGAGTGGTTTATTTCCCGCTTTCTCACCTGTCCCTTG
This sequence comes from Hemibagrus wyckioides, assembly GCF_019097595.1. NCBI lineage: Eukaryota > Metazoa > Chordata > Actinopteri > Siluriformes > Bagridae > Hemibagrus > Hemibagrus wyckioides. The sequence continues at coordinate 7,194,128 of NC_080717.1, read as the reverse complement.
TTTTCCCTTGATGTTCTGCTTTATATATAATTCTCCTTCTGTCTTGGTCGGTGTTAGTCCTCATGCTTATGTGTTGACGGTGTGTGTGAACCGTAAGACCCGACGTGTTATCTAGATTGTTATGCTATAGTCATGTTTTGTTGAGGTTATTTGTTATCATGTCATAGTTCTGGTTTATTTCTGTTACCTTTAATGTAGTTGTGTTCGTTTAAGAGCAGTGCACATACTGCAGTCCTGCACTTGGGTCTGGTCTGCTACCGCGGATGATCGAGCTTATGGCAGAGATCCATCGGCGGCGTCCACCCCGTTCATTACATATAGTTTATAAGTCTAATGGATCAAATGGACGTTATTACCTGATCAGTGATGGAAATTTGAATGCAAATGGTTCATAGCAATTGTAGTCCCAAGGTATTTCCAAGGAAGAACATCCACAGTCATTCTTATGGCTTCTAAGCAGTACTATCCACAATAATCTCATGGTGATCTTCAGGCTGTCCATGCAGGACATCCTCAGCAGCAGTGAGTGATTTTCAGGAGACAAAAACACTAAACAGAAGTAGGTCCTCAGGATAAATTAGGCAGGTCTGGAGAGCAGAAGGAGTCAGGAACCAGGATCACTGGTAATGATCCTGATAATGATTATTTTATTTTAATGGTTTCTTACATTACCCACAAAATTACCCCTAAAGAGAAAGAACTAGTTAAATGGAAATTAAATAATGCACTAATTAGTCTAAAAGAAAATGGTTGTTTGGTTTTGTGCTGGACTTTACAAAATAGCTTTTTTGCCAGATCTGTCCTAATTATGTACACTTATCATATACATCAAATATATTTACTTCTAACGTTCAAGCTTTATTTTCTTTGTCCTCTGTAATATGTATTTAATGAGAGGTTGGGATAACCTCTACTTCAAACGTTTTTTTGTATATCAGTAAAAAATATGAACTAACTACTGATAAAGTCTGTCGGACAACACGCATTGTTCATCCAAGGAATCCTTCAAGCCAATCATTTGGATTAGTCCTTTACTGCAGAATATCTAATTTGCTTAGAATTAGGAAAATTCCGATTGAAATTCCATTTTATTCTTGCTTAAATGATGACTTTTACATAAAAAATTAAGTTGTTTTTGTTAACACCTCACTACCGATAACTTTCATGCTATACCGCTATCAACATCATCACACTCCTCATCTTGTAGTTCGTTAACCAAGTCTGAACAACACTAACTGCGTAGCATTATAGAACTTTGAACATTAATGGAAAATAATCTCTTGGGCTTGTTTATAGGAGCTAGAGTTACTGGACAACTGCTACCTTCTCACAGGAATAATGCAAATACAGCACCAGCTTACATATTAGCATCAGAATCACTAAACATCATAAATATTTCAATATAAGCATATAGGAGGAGTATGAGTTTCAGGGTTGAAGTAACTTAGGTAAAGAGAATGCCTGAAGTCCAGATTGCCCTGAAATAAACTTTAATATGGTCACGTTTACCGCTCTAGTTGCATTTTCTTAACTAATATATTGCTGTTGTGCAGTGGCTCCATTACTGTACAATATTTTCCACCCTCTCTCTGGAGTGTGACTGAGAAAATGGATACATGAAGTGAGCTGTATCTAACAGCCATTTAACCCTGGGCCTGAACTCTGCTTTACATTTCCATTAAGAAGTGCTAAAAATAGAGAGGAACATTTACCTTCCTTTTTTTAGCATGTGCATAGCAGTGTGTGCTTAATACTTTCTTTAACGCATATTAACGAGAAGGGGAACTGCATAATCATGTATAGGGCATGAAGTGGGATATGAATCAAAAGAAGGCAGTGGTGTTGAACAATGAATACCAGGTCTGTGAAAGTTTTACCATTGCCTGGAGCTTGTGTTATTAGAGCTATATGATATTATGGATATGTTGCCAGCAGGGATACTTTAGTATTATTACTGGTCATGCATTTGCAGAGTATCAGATTAACTGTACGTTAATATAATAACATCTAATACATCTTTCATTTTTTATCATTGTCATAGTTTTTTTGAATCTTTGTTTTTTATTGTCTTTTTTTTTTTTCAGAAAGAAAGGTGATTGATGACGTTAGGATACTGATAAATTAATAAATTTTATTAAAGATGTAAAGGTCCTTGTTGAACATTACTGATTGGACATGACGTATGGCGATCACAAAAAAAGCTCTTTTCTTTAGTCTGTTATCTATTCAACCTGTTTTGAACATGACCATAACTTTAAAGCCACCTGCCTAATATTGTGTAGGTCCTCCTTGTGCCAGCACAACAGATCTGACCTCCTCAGGGCATGGACTCCACAACATCAGGCTGTGATGCATTGTGTGTTCTGACACCTTTCTACAATGGCTGATATTAAGTTTTCCACCAGTTTGTGTTAACACTAGCTGTTCTGTCAGGTGGGATCAGACCAGACAGCCTTGGGTGGTTATCCTTCCTTGGACCACTTTTGGTAGGTATTAACAACTGCATACCGGAAACACTCCATAACACATTCCGCTGTTTTGGAAATCTCTGACCCAGTTGTCCATTCATCACAATTTGGTGCATGTCAGAGTCACTCAGATCCTTTCCCTTGCCCATTTTTCCTATGTAAAAAACATGAACTCTGAGAACTGACTAACTTACAGCCTAATATATCTCACCCCTATTATCCTGCCACTGTAATAGTGTGATAGGTAATGTTATTCACATCACCTCACAGTGGTTTTAATGTTATGGCTGATTGGTGAATGTGATTGCAGTGAGCAGTCTTCCTTTAGGTGCATATGTAACCCCCCAGGGTCCTACTCGCACCCGCTCAGTCAGACAAGGAGGCTAAAGATGCTGCAGCCACTAGCATCAGTCGCTAGTGCGCCTCTTGAGATCAGGGGAGTGAGGTTTACCTGCACAGCACTAATCGCTGGCCTCCATTACAGATCTCTAATATAGCATCACATGAATGCAATTAATGAAAAGACATAAGTAAAAGTATCAGTGGATTCATTTCTCCGACCGTAAACATCCTCCAGCTCAGCAATTTCCACAAGAGGGTTAGGGTGCAGTCTCTAAGATGGACATCTGCTCTAGCCAATCAGCGATGAGTATCTGATGTTCAATAAGGACCCACCCTTTCTATTTCTATTTTGTTTAACGTTGATGTGTTGTGCTGCCTTTGTTAAAGTGTTTTGCCACCAAAGTTCCCAAATTCCTATGCTAATATTCCAGTTCATTCATTCATCACTATTTCATCAAGGTCAGGGCTGCAGTGGCTCCTAGGTCCATCCCTGGAATGCTGGATCTGAGCCAGAAAAAAACATCCTAGAACCTGGAGCTGTGAAGTGGCAGTTTATTAATTACTACCAAAAAAAAGAGAGGAGTTGCTAGTTTCTTGGCAAGCTCTATCCTATGTAGTAACTAATAAGCTAGCAATTCTCTGCATGTGTATGTCTTTCCACACCCCATTTAATTTCTCTAAAATTCAATGAGTAGCACTAATCCCAGACAGCAGCCTGGAATAATTATTCCCAGTAAATCTTTAAAGTTGCACATTTATTCATAACTCTTCATAGACTGCACAGTATTTTTTTTAAAGCTGTAAATTTAAGTCAATTAATTGATTATTAGGAAGCTTAAGGAAATATGTCACCATATTAAGTTTAAAACAATGTTGATCATATTTCATTATCAGTAACCAGAAGCAGTTGCTGTCACTTTAATTGATGGATGATGAATGTTTTATAAACCTAATCAGACCGGACAGGTCCCTCTAGCACAAATGAATATTATATTCATAAGGTAAGTACAGTAGTAGGGATGGGACTGAATATGATGGGACTGAATATGATTCAGAAGTAATGTGTTCTTACTTAAAGACATACTAATAGGAGGTGAAGTATTTTTAGTTGATTATCTTTTTGATGATAAAGGTTCAGATGACTAGAGTTTCGCATCAGGACTGGGGACTAACAGAATGACTGGGAGGTGTTGGAAGACAAATGGTCATAGAAAGCTAGTGGGGGGAAAGAATGATTGTTTATTTGCAGTATTCATTTATTCATCCTCAGTACCTGCCTGGTCAATTGGTTTAAATTACATACAGTGATTAAATTAAATATAGTGATTTAAATTACTATGTTTCTAGAAATAGAATCAATATAATATGCTAGAAAATGCCAAACAAATATATGGGTATGAGGATAATTCGGTGAAAAAAGCATGTGGCTTGAGGTTTAAGCCACTCCTATTTAAGGTTTAAATCTTTAAATCCAAAGTGATGCAAAATGTTGGACCTTCTGACAAATAATTGCACCTAAGTACATTGAAAATTGCCCATTATAAACCCACTATAAAAAAAAAGCATTACTGGAGTTAATGCCACATTATTTACAGAACATTGACACAATCACTCATTCCTGTGCATTGCACTTGTTTAAATGTTCTTCGACGCAGCCGTCAGGTGTCATTTATTATAAATCCAGATTGTCTGACGGAGTTAATGAACTTTTTCACTGCTCTCTTGAGAGGCGCTCTCTAATAGAGCACTGAGCGTCGCTCTTACATTTACTCCATGCAGCTCGTGTAGTGCATGTAGCCGTCACTTTCATCTCGATGAGCCGTTTTCCAAAGAATATATGCGTAATTATACTCAGCGGGGTGCTTCCGATCCACACATCAGTCTTTCAACGTCTGGAATAATTTCCACCTTCTCAAAAGGATGTCTCGGCAGGAATCTCTCGCTTATAAACTGCTTGAACACAAACAAACTGAGATAATCATCTACGTAGTTAAGGGCATCATTTTGAGATTTTTTTTTCCTTTACATTTCTAAGTGTAATATGTATAGCTCTAGGTGGGTGCATGTTTAATGCTGGCTGATTATTGTAATTAATAATACTTCACCACATGCTTTACGGATGCCCAGCAGTGAAGTTAAATCATTTTTTTCTAAAATTAGACTGAGAACTTTTATATAGATGAAGTTCAAAAGACCATATAATATTTTAAACATTTCACATAGCCAAATAATTTTTTTTAAAATTCCTTTAGATTGTCTAGTAATTGCAAAGAATCTAGCACTTTTTATTTTCGGAAATCAATCACTTATCAGATTTTCTGGGTGATGATATTCACACTGGATTTCCACAACAGAGAATCGATAGTATACTATGGAGAGAGGAGCCACAAAATTAAAAGAAATCCATATAGCATTCAAATAAAAAAATTATTAAAGCTTGTGAGCTTTAAGCTAAACCTAAAATATTACTAAAAAATCTTTGTGTTGTTTTACAGAAGTATTATTTCCTATATCTAAGTGATAATGAAAACACTGGGAGTTTTAAAAAATCGGAATTTGCTTTTATGAAAAAGCTGAAATGAAAAAAAGTTCAATGTAGTGACTTAATTCAAATACATATATCATTTCCAGGTGAATGAATTTAGTCGCAGCAATATTTGTTTTCATTCATCCTACAAAATCCTGAATAAAATCAAACTTTACAGTCTCACCTGAATTGAGGCTGTGTCACATTACCACTGTGAAACTATACAGCATGTTGTGCTCAATAAATTCTATAGTAATAATACTAAAATCTTCATTAAATTCCATAATGTTATTGATTTAGGTTAATACTACATAAATGGATCACAGTTAATTCAATTCAATCTAGTAATTTGAAACTTGTTAAAGTTTTTCAGTGTTCTTTCGGAACTTTTCATGAGTGTCTGTCTGTAAAAAATTATAAAGACATTGTGTTCCTGCACCATCACATCATTCATAAAACAGAGAACAGCACTTACTCAAGCCAAAATGTATTAAAATGATTAAATGACTAAATAAAAAAAGATATGAAATTTAGCCAACAAAATAAAACTGAATGGATCATTGATAATTAGCGTGAATAGAAATCTTTCGAGTGAAAAGACAATGATAGGGCTCAAGTTTATAATCAAATTGAGGGCACATTTGCTGTTCTAAACTCCGCAAATTGCAGTGGAATTAGACTTTAGACTGAAATCCAGTTTTCTCCCTTTATTGATTTTTGGAGGTTACCAGACTTTAAGCTGCTAAAGTTTGTTTTTTGGTTTTTTCCTGCATGGACTAACTACTGTATATTTCAGTTGAGGAAAATCAGAAGTTTTTAGAGGTTTATAGTGGAAATTACTGAATTTTCCATGAGAAGGGTTTTGCTAGGCCACCACACAAGTTATAGCAAGAACATTACCTGCTTCATTTATAATGAATATTTATGACAACATTTACAAAACTAAGTTTACTTTTAATGGCATGCCTGATTAATGAAGACAGAAGGCGATACTGAATCTAACACATGCCTTGACATTTTTAAATTTTGATGAATGCAATGAGGCTTTCTGTTTTTAATGAAGCGTTACTTATTTTGAGTAGTTTGATGCATGCCTATCATCATGGGGTTTGGAGACATAGCTGCCAGGTTAGCAAGGTTATTCTTCCATACCACGCTCAATCCACACATCAGTCTTTGACTTGAGTAACTTTTGCCCTAATAGAAGTTTGTTTCAGCAAGAATCTTGAGCTTGTAAACTGCTTGAACATAGAATAACTGGGATAATTGCCTATGTAGTTAAGGGCATCATTTTTAGAAGTGGAATAAGTATAGCTCTAATGGAAGCTAGTTTTATACTTGATGATTATTATAATTATGATTCACCTACGCATGCTACATGGACAAGAATGCAGCAGAAGTAAACTTCTGAATGTTCTTCAAATTGAAAATTCAATAAATGCAATGAGACATTCTATTTAAATGGGGGCATTTTTTGTTATTATTCTTATTAGCCAATCAAGCCACATAACGTTTTAGCACAAAGTGACCTAAATGTAATCCAGTTAGGATTTCTATACTACTGAATATATAGATACTGAATGTGACTGACAACATAGCAACCAAGAGGCCGAAGGTAACTCTCAACATGATGCCATCATCAACATGATGCTAACACCGCTATGCTTCTCTTTGGTTATGTTCTCAGAGAGATGAGCAGTGTTGGGTTGCTGCTGCATGTAGCACATTATGCAAAGGCTAAAGAGTTCAGCATTAGCGTTCTGGTAGTGGTTGTCCTGTTGTCCTAGGAGCCTTGCCATTCTGAGATGTGGCTTGATCAGCTCTATTAAAGTTACCCTTCATCTTTCGATCACTAATGCCCTCTTTACCCAGTCACTGACTTTTTATCGACAGCCGCCTCTAAGCAGAGTTTCCATTTATTTATTTATTTATTTATTTAAAATATTGGATTTACTGATGCACTGCAAGATGTTTTCCTTGACTATCTTGCTAGCTCATCATGATGACCTCATTCTGTTTGTTGAGGTATGTTCTCTGACAAACTCTGAGGCTTTCCAGGACCAGGTCTATTTATTTTGGAATCATATACCACTTTAAATGCACCCAGGTAGACAACATTCAACTTTGCAGCTTCTGATGGCAACTGGCTTCACCAGAAATAATTCAGGGGGTTCATAGAAATGGGGGGTATTTATGCAATAAGAATTTTAAGCTTTATTAATTTGTAAATATTTTTTTTTGCAAACTATTGTAATGGTGGCACACACAGCACCGCACATAAGTCACAAAAAAAAAAAAAAATGCTCCTCACCTCTCTAATACAGCGGCGGCACTTCAGCACCATGGACAGTGCCTTGGTGCCTCGAGTGTGACTGTGAGGCGGAGTGGCCAAAAGTGCGCCAAACCTGAAGGACCAATCAGGAGGACTCCCTAATACTTCACTTGACTTCTCTTGAAGGGAACCAGGCTCAGCAATAGGGGGAGGTAAGATTTTGAGTTTCACTGGGAGGAAGCTAATCCTCTGCTCCTGTTTTTTTTTTCTGCATGTGTTCCAGACTTGGCAAGCTAACGACAAGGACCTGCTGAGCACAAGTCATGCTCCTGGGGTCCGTCTCGCTGGCTCACTGCCCTGCTGTTTCACTCACAATCCTTCTACTCTGACCATGACGTCCAGCACCCCTGCACTTTCATCCTGGTTGAGTGTTTCACCTCATTGCTGACTGTCAACCACCCTATTTTTTCAATAAAGGCCACTATTTTCCCAAGATCCCTGACTCTTTGCATACAGTGCTCAGTGTATATGAGTACATCCCCTTTGAAAAGTAAGATTTTAAGCAGTATCTTAATGAACCAAAATGTTGACAAGACTTCTGACAAATTTTATATAACATCTGTTTAACTTATAACATGAAACTTAGAGAACAGAACTTTCAGTTTTACTCAAATTGCAAAAATGAGTACACCCCACTCTCTGGAGCAAAGCTAAATTTTAGGCTACAAATGTCTAATTTAACAAGAATTCAACCACAGGTAGGTCTAATTATTCATTACACAGGTGTCCAGCAGACAGTTGACTATAAAAGGGTGTTACTTAAAGAAAACTTCCCATTTCATGCTGTCAGCAATGGCAGGGAATGGCAGGGAATAGAATGGCAGGGAATAGAAATGTCACAAAAGAAAATAATTTCTTTACACCAGAAAGGTGAAGGCTACAAGAAGATCAGCAAAGGTTTACTTATCAGTCAGAATACTGTAGAAAAAGTGGTACAAAAAATTTAAAAAGATGGAACTGCAACCATGTCACAGAGACGTCCAGGTCATGCACAGAAGTTAACACCTCGACAGGAGCGTCTTCTGCTGAGAAGCGTTGAAGAAAATCTGCATGCAAGTTCACTGCAGTTATCTAAAGAAGTAGGAAGCCAAACTGGGGTGACTGTTTCCCGTGACACAATACAGCATACAGTGCAGAGGAATGGCATGCATGGGTGCCATCCACAGAAGAAGCCTCTTCTAAAGCCCATGCACAAAAAATCCTGTCTAGAGTTCGCCAGGGCCCATTCTGGAAAAGATGAAGACTACTCGGACTCTAAACTCTGGAGTGATGAGACCAAGATAAATGTTTTTGGAACTGATAGCCTCAAAACTGTATGGCATCACAAAGGTGAGGAATACAAAAAAATGCATGGTGCCTACAGTGAAACATAGTGGTGACAGTGTCCTTATGTGGGGCTGCAGGAGTGCTGTTGGTGTAGGGGAGCTGCATTTTATTGATGGGATCATGAATTCACAGATGTACTGCTCTGTAGTGAAAGAGAAGATGCTACCATCACTCCGTGCCCTTTGTCATCGTGCACTTTTCCAACATGACAATTATCCTAAACACACATCTAAGGTCACTGAAGAACAGGGTGAAAGTGATTCAGTGGCCAAATATGTCTCCTGATCTGAACCCAATCAAACACCTATGGGGAATTCTGAAGAGAGCATCATTCTCCATGCAGCATCCAGTCTCTAAAAGAGGTCATTATTGTACACTTTAATACTATGGCCTATTTTGTGTGAATACAGTATATGACCAAATGTACATGATCTGAGTGGGATGATCAGAGACCTGATCATCCCACCCATACATACATCTCCCCCAAACTGTTACCCAAAGTTGGAGGCACAGAATTGAGGTTTTCATACAGTGCTCAGTGTATATGAGTACAACCCCTTTGAAAAGTAACATTTTAAGCAGTCTCTTAATGAACACAAAAAATCTCCAAACTGTTGACAAGACTTTTGACAAATTTTATATAACATCTGTTTAACTTATAACATGAAACATTGAACATTGAAACATGAAACATTGAACATTGAAATATTGAAGAATGGAAAAATATAGATGTTGCAAAATGTCGCCAACTTGTCCGTTCCATGCCTAGAAGACTTGGTGCTGTCATAAAAAATCATGGAGGCCATACAAAGCACTAGATGTAGTAGTTTTTGTTGTGGGGTGTAATCATTTTTGCATCACCCTAATTTGAGTAAAACTGAAAAATGTGTAACCTAAGTTATATTATTAACTTTACTTTCATGTTATAAGTTAAACAGATGTTATATTAAACTTAGTCTTGTCAACATTTTGGAAATTGTTTTTGTGTTCATTGAGATATTGTTTAAAAGGTTACGTTTCAAAAGGGGTGTACTCATTTAAGCTGAGCACTGTATGCTCTAGAGTTAAGCTTTACTGAAACTAAAGGGCCAAAATATGATTTAGTTTGACAATGCCCTTGTGCACAAAGAGAGTTACATGAAGACATGGTTCACCAAGGTTGGAGTGGAAGAACTTGAGTGGCCTACACAATCCTAACCTCAACCCCACTGAAGACCTTTGGGAAGAACTGGAATGTGGATGGATGTGCTTGACATCCGTGCTTGACCTCAGTAATGCTCTTATAACTGAATGAGCACAAAATCCCCAGAGGTTCATTCTAACATCAAGTGCAAAGCCTTCCCAGAAGGCTTTAATAGTAGCAAAGGGTGACCAAGCCAGGAATGGAATGCTCAGGTGTATACATAGTTTTGGCCAGATAATGTAGTTGCCATATAATGTATTAAGTCCAAATTGGATTACAGATTGTGTGCCATCTTCAGGGACTGAATAAAGGCTGATTTGACCATGTCAGAAACTTTGTCTAAAGTCCAAAGGACACATATAAGAACAGGAGGTCAAATGAATGCTATTGTCTCCCCTTTTGTTGGACAAGCTGTCTGTGTCATTGTCTGTCTGCCAATATCATCTCATCAACTGGCATTAGAATGCAACACTCTCACTCAAGGGCACAAAGAGAGGCGTCTTGCAACATGATACCAGAGCTATCACTCGGGCAAAAATGGCTGGATGGCAACCGAGTGCATCGATCAATGGCACAATCATCTGCTGCACTTGGTCTGTGAGAGTGCAGCAGCCGTTGTAGCAGTGAAGACTGACAGGTTCGATTCTGCTCCTGTACATACATAATGCTTTAGGCTTCAGGCTGTGCCAGGAAATATTATGACTGGGCTTCTGTCAATCCTTATTTATGCCAATATCTGGTATACCACGATGGTATGAGTTTGTTTCATTTTTGCACTCTGGATGATAGTGTAAATATATTTCACCATGATATATAAATAAATAAATAAATAAATGCCTAATTAAATACATTAATTACAGTTCAGCCCAAATGCCTGAGTCACAACCAAAAACTTTTTAATCCATCAGTTATGAAACCCTAATACAATTTTATATTAAAAAAAAAATTACATCACAGAAGCAAGATTATACAATTATCTTTCTCAAGCAATGCAGTGTGTATTGAATGAAAGCTTTAGGGATAATTAAGGAATAAATCAATTACAGCTTTTACAGGAATATAATCAATAACCATCTGTAAGAGTATTTTATTTGCTCATAGCAAATTTGCCAATTGTTACAATTTTATAATGCTTTTTATTTTGTATTTAGTTTCAGTTATCACTTACATTACAGCAGCTATAAACGGTGACTATCACACTTCTATGTGCTTTGCAAAGCATGTGAAACTGTGAGAAAAAAAAAGCTGGAGGTGGAAGTAATAGACTCCATTATCAGATTTATTAACAACGCCAGGCAAAAGCAGGGTCCAAAACAGGCAGAAGTCAGAAAACCAGAAAACTAGATAAAGGCAAACAAATCCAAAAAACGATAGACAAAAAGACAAAATGGTAGCGAGCAGGCTAGGGTCAAAAAACACAGTAAAACCAACACAGAGATGTGCACAAGTCTAAGGCTTAGTAAAGTGCACTCAGAAGTCGGCAGAGGGCACCCTCCAGTGTTCTGAACTTGACTGAGCCGTGACAGAGCCAAACCCCCGCCAAACACACCCCCCGCCCCATCTAGGGCGACCCCGGGAATGTGGAACAGGCTTATTCGGGTGTGCATGGTGAAAATCCTCCATCAGGGAAGGATCTAATATGTCTGCCTCTGTGACCCATGAATGTTCCTCGGGGCCGTAACCCTCCCAGTCCACTAAATACTGGAGCTGATTCCTGATACGTCGGGAGTTGAGAATCGAAAAAAGCAGAGAAGCGAGGGCCCTGTCTATTTCCAGAGGAGGAGGAGGATCAGTAGTGGTACCATTGTCAGGATGAGGCTCATGAGATGGCTTAAGGAGGGACATGTGGAAGGTGGGGCAGATATGATAGGTTGGGGAGCTGGAGACGATAGACAACAGGGTTCACTTGACGTAGAATTTTAAATGGGCCTATAAACTTGGGGCTGAGCTTGCAGCAGGGTCTAAGCCTAAGTTATGGGTTGATGCCCACATGCTTTGTCCCACCCGGTAGGCGGTTTGTTTATGACGGTGTAGATTAGCTTGAAGTCTGCCACCGTATCGCTGTCTGCAGACGCACATGTGCACGTTCCCAGACCTCCTGACTATGTCGGAACCACTCATCGCCTGCTGGAACATCAGACGGTTCTCCCGACCATGGAAATAAAGGGGGTTGATACCCCAAAACACACTGGAATGGCGTTAGTCTGGTAGATGAATGGGTGAGGGAGTTTTGTATTTATTCAGCCCAGGGTAGGAACTCACTCCAGCAATGTTGATTTCTGCTTTCTGTTGATATTGTCTGATCTCCTGATTGAGGATGATATCCAGAACTCAAAATTAGGTTAATTCCCAACTGCGTACAAAAGGATCTCCACACTTGAGGGGTAGCCTGGGGGCCACGATTGGACACTATGTCCTCCGGTAATCCGAAATTTTGAAACACGTGTTGAAAGATGGCATTAGCGGTTTCCATGGCAGTGGGTAACCCCATTCAGGGGAATCAAATTACAGACCTTAGAGAAACGGTCAATGATGACCATGACAGTGGTAAATCCATTTGAGCTAGGCAGATCGGTCAGAAAATCAGTAGAGAGATGTGACTAGGGTCTTTGGGGAACAGGTAAGGGTTCTAGTAGCCCATCTGGGAGCTGACAATTGGTACAAGACTAAGCACATGTAGAACAAGACTTGACAAATCTTTCAATGTCCTGTCTTAGTGAGGGCCACCAAAACTTTTGTTGAAGTAGCTGGGTTGTTCTGTGGATACCTGGGTGACCTGAACTGAGAGAGTCATGAACCCATTGCATGACAAGTGGACGCAGTGTGGTGGGCATGTAAAGCAGATTAGGTGGGCAGTTTATGGGTGGTGGTTCCTCGACGTGAGCTTGCTGTATCTCCTCTACCAGGTTCCACTGGACAGGAGCTAAAATGGCAGTGGGTGGAATGATGGATTCAGGGTGAGAGGGAGGATTCATGGTTTCAAACTGTCTAGATAAAGCGTCTCCTTTGCCATTCTTAGAACCAGGGCGGTAGGTGACGGAAAACTGGAACCTGGTAAAGAACAAAGACCACCAGTCCTGGCGAGGGTTCAGACGTTTAGCACTATGGATATATTCCAGATTGTGATGGTCAGCAAGCACGAGGAATGGGTGGCGTGCCACCTCAAGCCAGTGCTGCCATTCCTCTAACACGGCTTTGATAACAGTTCTTTGTTGCCTACATCATAGTTAGCTTCAGCTGTAGTTAACTTCCTGGAGTAGAAGGCACATGGATGAAGTTTACCTGGGTTCCCATGTCGCTGAGACAGCACAGCACCTATACCACTGCTAGAAGCATCCACCTTCACCACAAAGGGAAGTTCCGGATCTGGCTGCCAAAGGATAGGGGCAGTAGTGAAACTCTCTTTCAATTTCGTAAAGGCATTCCTGCCAAGATCAGTCCATATCAACCTCTTGGTTTGCCCCTTAGTAATGATGTCAATGGGCTAGCAATGGTGCTATAGTTATGTATAAATCTGCGATAAAAGTTGACGAACCGCAGAAGCAGTTCCTTCATAGTGCTTGGCTCTGGCCACTTGGTGACGGTGTGAACCTTAGTCTGGTCCATTTCTACTCCCTTCAAAGAGATCACATACCCCAAGAACGTAATCGTAGGATGATGAAATTCACACAGTATGGTCCTGACATGACACACATGCTCATCATAAGAGGTGGAGTATATCAAGATATCATCAATGTAAACTATGACGTATTTGTTGAGTAGATCGTGGAAAACTTGATTGATGAGGGATTAGAACATAGCCGGGGCATTGGTAAGTCCATGAGGCATTACTAAATACTCATAGTGCCCTCTAGCTGTGTGAATGGCAGACTTCAACTCGTTGCCCTTTCTGATGCAATTCGCTGTATCGTAGCAGTAAACATCAGGCTGATGTGTGAAGAAATGATCACACTGGTGAATAAAGCCGTCGCAGCGATCAGATGAACCATCAAATTTTTCAGGAAGAGCCAGGCAAGGCGACTCACCGTGAGGTGTAGAAACAGCAGGAGGAGGGGTAGGTGTAGCCTGAGCAGCTAGCTGTAGGAGCTGTTGATTTTCAGAAGGCAAACAAATCTGAAAAATGCTAGACAAAAAGACGAAATGGTAGAGAGCAGGCTAAGGTCAAAAACACAGTAAAACCAACACAGATATATGCACGAGGCTAAGGCTCAGTAAAGTCAACTAGGAACAATACTTTGCGTAGAACACAATGTGCTCTCTGCTTATATACCCGGTTGGCAACCCGGAAACTCTGGAGAGGGCTCCCTCCGGTGTTCTGAACTTGACTGAGCCTTTACAGAAACATACCATTCCAGATTAAATCCCCATTTTGATGTTATAACAACCTCCACTCTTCTGCAAAACCTTTCCACTGGATTTTTAGAGTGTTGCTGTGGGCATTTGTGCTCATTCCACTACAAGAGCATTGATAAGATCAAGTACTGGTGTCAGGTGAAGAGGTCTCAGGTGCAGTATGCATTCCAGTTCGTTCAATGTGTTCAATGGGGTTGAGGTCAGAGCTTTTTGCAGAGCTTCCACTCCAGCTTTGGCATACCATGTCTTGATGGAGCTCACTTTGTGCACAGGTGCACTGTCATGCTGGAACAGGTTTGGGTCTCTTGGTTCCAGTTTAGGGAAATTGTAATGCTACCGCATACAAAGACATTCTATACAACTGTGTGAATCCTTTTGGAAAGAATTTGTATGTAATACAAATATGCAAACATCCATGTTTAAGACAACTCTCTGTTTTTTTGTTTTTTTTAGTTTCTTTGGTATTGCCTCCTGTATCTAGTTTGTTTATATTAACTGGTTGGACCTGCTTATTATACATTCAACTCTGTAAGTATTGGCACCCTTCCATAAAATTGGGCTGTCATAAAATGGATGTTTCATGATATGTTTTGAACATATTATAAATAGATAGATGTAGTATTATTTCACAAAAAAACAAGCTGCATACCTCTGCTGTTGCTTTTTTAGTAAGCCATCATGTCACTGACAGAAATGGCATCCAACTACTGTACACTACCCACGAGGACTACAAACATGGCTGCCATGGCCCACAACACCCAGTACCAACAGAAACCTTCAAGGTCACTATCCAATCTGAGATCACAGTATAAAACAACTTACTAACCACACTAAATTCTCACTAAACCTACCAGGGTTCCAGATCTGGCTTCTTTCATTTTAGCCATTAGTTTTACCTAGTCTACATTCTTACTCTACATGCTGACTCTTTTGCCATGTTTTTGATTTATTTGCCCATGTCTGTAATAAAACTTCAGTTTTACCTACGCTTGCATCCCCTTCTGCTAAGGGATCTTGCTTGTGAAATAAACATTAAGAACCAATGCTCTCCTGTGGGGTATAAATGTAAAAAGCCTTAATTTAAACTGCATCTAAAACCACAGCCAACATGTTGCAGCTGAATAAACCTTCATCAGTTTTAGAGGTCCAAGAGAATAGATGAGTTTATAAGGTGTGGAGATATAGCGCATAATTAATGTCTGTCCAAAAAAAAAATCACTGGCTTAAGTAAAATTTGTGCTAAAGCAACACACAAGGGTATCAGTTAAACAATAGATAGCACAATTATTTTTTTCCCAATAGACTGTGGATATTATTAGAGTAATATTTGTTGGAGTATGCAAATAAGGCTTTATATTTGACTAGGCAAAATTTGGCATACATAATAACTAAAAATTATTTTAAAAATAGTTTGTTTTTTGACACAGTTCAGAGATAATCGTTCACATAATTTTGTTGGAATATCATTTCAGGAAATTATCAATTTTTCATGTATATATTTGTATATCATGTATACTGATGTATATCATCAAACATTTTTAGCCTTTCTTTTTAAATATCCTTTTAATTAAAGATAGGAATGAACATGAAAAAAATTCTGAATGAAGCACATCTAGAAATTTACATTTCTGGATTTGGACATATAAGAAAAGAAAACAGAATTTGAGGAAAATAGAGTTGTAAAATTAAATGTGAATTTCATGTGTTTCCTCCTTGTTAAAGTGTAGCTTATAAGCATTACAAGGGAAACCGACACATATTATGACGACATACTGAGATCAGAAAACACGTAATGAGGTACTACAGTCTAGTGTACAGTCCAAATAACATATTACATGCTATATGATCTAGCACAACTTGACAATTTAACAGCTGGTCATGGAGATCCTGGTGATGCCAATAAAGAGCTCACAGTTCCTAGATTCACAATCGCACTGTTTAGTTGATTCCTCTAAATGTCAAGTTTCAAAATTATCTGTTAGATGCACCTCTGGAACACCAACGCATGTGTGTTACATAAAAAGAAAAAAAGAAGCTATTTCTGAGATTATGTCACAAAATTGCAGTGTCTCTGCTTCATTGGGAGGTAATGGTAGTGTGTGTAAATGAAAAAGAATAAAAGAAATACATAGAAATAAAATAAAATAAAATAAAAGTAAAGCTTCATAATGGATCATTGCACATTTTATAGTCATAATGAACCCAAATATTGTACATGCACATCAACACAAAAATGGAGGTGATTTAAAGAAAGAAAGAAAGAAAGAAAGTGTACTTGACTTAACAAAGTTAAAAAATATACATATTATGTATATAATAATATTGTAAAGTATACCAATTAAACATATTAATTAAATTAAAATACACACAATAAAATTCTGAGGGTTTTAAGCATTTGAACAAATTTTAAGTACTTTTAAGCTAAAATATTTTATTATTGTTTTGACTTGTTTTAAAAAAAAAATTTGTGAATAAAGGGTGAAGGGTGTCAAAAAACTATAGAGCTGACTGGATATCAAGGTGCTATTTGTTTTTTCTGTCTTTAGGATATAGCCTTTTAACATCAGTCTAATCCGAAAGCTTCACTTAGGGCTCAGGCTAATCCTCTTCTGTATCTCCACCTTGAACTGCAGTTCATTCTGTTCAAACTGAACATTTACACTGCAGGCAGAGGTTAAGGAGCTTTGCAATTGACAGCTTTACACACTGTGAGCAGTGACCAAAAAAAAAGTCCACCTGAAATGTCTGTGATGTGTTTAGAGATTCTGGATCATTTTTCTCTCATATTAATGAGAAACTTAACACAAAATTAGTGGAGACATTGATGCTGGAATACAAATTCATTGCAACTATGGGACACATTTGCACAGATTTGAGTTACAGATCAGCTACTGAGACTCGGCTCACCTAGTTCGCGACTGACACCATGCTGAGAATTTTTGGATTAGTGTGAAAGTTGAAGCTTTGCAATCTAAAAAGAGTGGTGTACAGATGAGGAGATGAGTGACCTGGACAGACTAAAGGACAAAAGTGCTGCTGCGTCTGTCTCTTTTTATGTCAAGATGAAGCCATGACTAATTTCCACTGTTGCCTTTCTCAACAGGTAGTCAAATGTCATTGTGGATAATATAAAAAGCTGTTAACAAAAAGGAAAATAGTCCAGCATGTTGATAAAAGGTAAATCTTGCATGTACCTAAGGATCACATACAGTATTAACTTTTCCCCCATAAGCCAAAAATTGAAATTTGTGCCTGATTTGGTTGTGTCCCTGTTCAGCATTAAATGTTTTTGTCATGTTACACTCCACAGATGTGATTAAAATGAAGCTCATTAGAAAGTTGACACTCAAAGCTTTAAGTATTTGTAGTATTTTTCATGTATATTTCTGTTTTTACCTAGACTAGAAAAAGCTTGGCACTAGACTAGAAAAGTTTGCCACTAGACTAACAAAAACTGTTATTTTTTCACACAAAAGTTTCTGTCTTCAAAGTAAATATTGATATCAAACCCATTTCTGCTCTCTGAGTGCTTTTTCATAAGCACCTAAAATCTGAAGGCGTTATCTTCAACCACTAAAATTCTGTGTAAGGTTATCCTAACGGGGGAAAAACAAAGCTCTCACACTGAAAGCCAGCAGCTTCCTATTAAGTTTTTTCAGACTTGTGACTGATGAGAAAAATACTTCAATGTCCCGTTAGTCAATTCTGAAAGCCAGTGTACTGGTAAAAAAAAAAAAAAAAAGATTAATTATAACAGTTAATGTAAAAACTATCTAATTACTTTTAAGTGCACTGCCACATCTCCCCTTGTTTTTTGACCCTGGCAAACACAGAGTCAGAATTTGAACCTTAGTTTCCTTTTATTTTGGCTGGACAAGGTCACTGAGAATTGGATAAATAATAAATGTGGTTTAATTTGCTTCGGCTAGCCTTTCTGCCTGTAACTGAACATCTCTGGATGGCACAATAACAGCATCAACACACAGTGATATATTTTCAGACCTTACTATCAGACCATACTTATCACCTTACTATTTATTCTCTCGCTCAGGTTCCTAGTTTCAGGTACCCAGGCTGTATGTCTCATTAAATAAAACACATTGTGATTTATAGCCTAGTTATCATCACATATTACCTCCATTTGCCGCATTAATCGCCTGTAAGGCCATTCCTTGGTGGAAGAATAGAGTGCACATTACAGTATAGTGAAAGCTCTAGCAAGACATAATAAAAATGGCCTGATAATAATAATGGTATGCGTATGGACTTGGCCTGGGTGGGTAGGTGCTTGATTGAAATGAAATTTAAAAATTATATTCAAAATTCAATTGAAATTGGGTGGTAACGTGTGTGTGTGTGTGTTAGGTTTCTGGGATAAGACAAATAGTCAAGATATTTATTATTATTATTATTATTATTATTATTATTATTATTATTATTATTATTATTATGACAAATCTGAATATTAAATCACAGATTTATATTAATGCTCTTTTATGTCAGAATGCTATTATAATCGTTTCCATAGCAACCGCTAATTCACAGGGGCTTGTAAAGTGGATGCTCAACATTACCTAAGACTAATAATAAATAGATTTTAAATAATGAGTATGCTTTCTTTCATGGGAAAATCATGGGACAGAGGAATTCAGGACAGAGACACATTCCGGGTTCTTGGTAAAAGTGTGAGGCTTCGACTGTTCGTAGCTGTTATAACATGAGTGATATGGTATCATAGACGTTCCATATCATGAAATGGTCCTATAAACAGATGAAAAAAAACAAAACATATTTAATAATAAATTAAGAATTGAGAACACTTGTGACATGTCATTATTGGAAAATATTTAACTTCCAGATGGGAACAGTAACGCTGCCCCATTGTTAATTATTTTCTTAAAACAGCACACCCCATCATGCTCTTTTAAAACCTTGATCTCCAATTCCCAGCATGCATCACAGCCTCACTGCCACTATTATTCTCAAGGTGTACGCTCAGCCGATCTCAATACCAAGCCTTTTATTTATATGGTTAGACCATGTTTTATCATCTTTTGCCTAGCTTAGTTTGTCCTGTTTGCTAATCTCCGAACCCGTGCCTGTTTCCTAGTTAGCCTAAAGGTTTGGACTGTTTGCTAAGTGTTTAAATAAACTGCCCTATTTGCATTTGCATCTCATCCTCTATGGTATAACAGTTTTATTCCTTACTGAATGCATAGCTGTGGAAAGTTTAAAACAATGAAGTAAAAAAAAACGATAAAGTTGTTATGGTGTAATAAACAATGTACTGGTTAGAAACGAAGTCTTGCCACTTCAGCAAGGACTTTCTTTAATTGCACTTTTTAGCTGTTACAATTCCCTATTTCATCTAAAACAAAAAGCAAAAGACAACAACAATGGCTAGCATTACAAAAAACAAATTAATTATTCCTTCACAAATAGCACAAGCACTCACGTTTTAACTGTAAGTCTTTTGACCAGAATTCTTCCAGACCAGATTCCATTATTGTTCTGACAGGAAAGAGTCTATAATTGTAAGCACTTTAAGTCCTTTGAGTTCTTCATTCAGTGCTTTTATGGCAAATAAACGACTACTAAACAGACATGACTACTTATCTTAATAACTCACTTTTCTCTATATAGACGCTGCTTTTCTTCTGGCAGACATAAGCATTCAGCCATTATATCTTGTTTTTGCAGGATAATTGTGATAGAAAGCCTTTTCCTCTGCAATTATTATTGAGCCAAAGAAATTGTTACATCCACTGTTTGGGCCAATTTACTACGCATGTCTCAAGAAACCATTAATTTGTCATCTTTTTCATTTATACACTATGTGCTGAATTATAATGAGAAAAAACATGAGGGTTTCGATAAGTATTTTATCAACTGGGAAGTACAGACATTAAATGGATCCACACACAAACTAATAAAGTTAGCGCAGGCTGTTTAATATTGTTGCTGTTTTGGAACTTCACACAGGGTTGAGCGAAAAAGTTTGCAATGTTTTTAATATGAATAAAAGGTAAATCTCTATTTCATGATTTATCTGTAGAATGCTAGAAGTCCACAGTGTTCAAAATAAAATTTTGGTGCACACTGAAATACAGAATAAAAGGTAGAATCAATATAACCATAATTTGGAAAAGTATTGTGCCACAATCTTATCAAAACTGAACAGATGCCCACAATACAACTCTCTCTGGATTTTGGAATAGGTTGCATAGAAATAATACATTAGAACAAATGCATACAAATTCATGCCGTTTCTTACATTTTCTTACAAATGTCAGCTACACAAACCTCATCAAAACTGAACAGTTTGAGATGAGATGAGATGAGATGAGATGAGATGAGACTTCAAAATATTCACATAATGCAGCTTTTTTGTGCAGCATGTAGCTCAAAAAATTAAAAAATTATAAAATATATTAAACAAATCAACAAAAGTGGTCAGGTATCAGAACATTTGAAACTGAGCCTCTTTTAAAGACAACTAAACAATTATGCTGGAAGTATTGTATTGATTATTGGTTAAAAGTTGTAAGAGAAATAATGTGTTCTATCCACTAGGGATGAGATAAGATAAGATACACCGATCAGGCATAACATTATGAGCAGTGACAGGTGAAGTGAATAACACTGATCATCTCCTCATCATGTTAATGGGTGGGATATATTAGGCAGCAAGTGAACATTTTGTCCTCAAAGTTGATGTTAGAAGCAGGAAAAATGGGGAAGCGTAAGGATTTGAGCGAGTTTGACGAAGGGCCAAATTGTGATGGCTAGATGACTGGATCAGAACATTTCCAAATCTGCAGCTCTTGTGGGGTGTTCCTGGTCTGCAGTGGTCAGTATCTATCAAAAGTGGTCCAAGGAAGGAACAGTGGTGAACCGGCGACAGGGTCATGGGCGGCCAAGGCTCACTGATGCATGTGGGGAGCGAAGGCTGGCCCGTGTGATCCGATCCAACAGACGAGCTACTGCTGCTCAAATTGCTGAAGAAGTTAATGCTGGTTCTGATAGAAAGGTGTCAGAATACACAGTGCACGATGGGTCAGGGCTGTTTTGGCATTATAAGGCAACCAACACAATATTAGGCATAATGTTATGCCTGATCTGTGTAAGATAAGATAAGAAAATATAAGATAAGATAAGATAAGATAAGATAAGATAAGATAAGATAAGATAAGATAAGATAAGATAAGATAAGAAAAGGTAAGATAAGATAAGAAAAGATAAGATAAGATAAGATAAGATATGATTTGCTGTTCTAGCTTGTCTAACTGGAAATGCTTTTCTGCTCACTATGTGTGTTAAAAGTGATTGAGTTCTACACTTATTTGATTTATTGCCACTCACTAGATGTTTTTTATTTATTTTTTTTTTTTTTCTTCTGTTTAAACCCTATGTACTTTATGAAAATCCCAGGAGATTAGCAGTTTTTGTTGAAATCCTCAAGCCTTGTCGGAAACCATCTAGCCTTGTCAGAAACACAAAGTCACTGAGACCACATTTATTCTTTTCCCCAATTCTGTTGTTTGATGTGAACATTACCTAATGCTCTTAACCTGAATCGTAATGATTTTATGCATAGACTGACTGGATAATTGCATAAATCAGCAGGTATGTGGCAGTCTAGGAAAACCCATGAGGGTCTATACTTTACGATTATATGAATGTTTTTTTTTTTTGTTTTTTTTTTTAAATGACATGGAATCTGTTTTACTTGCTTTGGCTTTAAGATGATTGTATAATTGTAATAATTTTCCTAACTTTTTTTTAGCGTCTTTGTCATGGGTAGTTATATGCCATAGCAAAATGGACAGAAGCCTAATACATTCAGTTTGTAAACAGATATCAGCTGTCAAATTGTCTGCCATGCTCCTAAACTGTCACATCTTTGTCAAAACAGAGAGGGGCTTTTACACAGACAGCTGACAAAGACATGAAATTTAGGCAACCAAACAGAACAGAATGAATAAATCAGCGATTATTTCCCCATGATGTTAAATTTTAAACAGATCAGTGAAGTGAAAAAATTATAATGTTGATGATGATGATGAGGAGGAGGAGGAGGAGGAGGAGGAGGCTTGGAAACTTGTTATTTCCCCATAAGTAGTGTAGGATATAAATATAGAGGTATGTTTGTTCCCACCTACGCCACAGTGGCCAAAAATATACATTGCCTTGTTATGCCTTGTTTTTGGTGTGTGCCAAAATGATCAGGAAAAAAATAAAGGCCTTGTAAGTGTCTTGTTGCTAGAAATTTCATGTCTTTGTTTTCTTGCACATTCATCCCAAGGGTAGTCCAACTTTTACTCTCAAACTCTTTGATATTCAAAGATATCCAGTTATCTGTCTCGCACATTCTTTGACTAAGGCGAGTGAATTTTCACTCATAAAGTGTAAAAATGAAAAGTCGGGCAACAATGAACTTTCCGAACTTTTCAGCTCATCAAAATGAAAAAGAAATTGGACCGCCAGAGACAATTTCATTTTGCTGTTTCTTAAACTTCATTATACCCGCTGCAGATGCAGACCTGTGATCAGGTTGATAAAGCATATGCCATTGCGGTACTGCAATCTCTGTTTATGATATAGCTTTTCCCCAATGAACTACGAGGCCATGCTTATAGAAGCAGTGAAAATTGAACAGACGTATTCATCTCCCTCCACCTACATCTATTCGCGGTTACTTCCGCATATGATGTGAGTGATGTGAGAGTGCAAGAAGCTTCACAACCAGGAGATTTCAATGCTGTTTTTTTTTTTTTTTTTTTTTTTTTGAGGATTTGGAATGAGCAGATTGGTTCCCTATGTGCCAAAATCTTGCTAGGCTTAAGCTATGAGCAAAATGTTCAGTACCTTAGTAAAATCTGCTAAATGTTCTATGCCCCAGATTGTCAAATATTACTCAGATCTGATGTCTGGCATGTATTTACAATCCTTACAAATTCAGTCTTTTTGTTTTGTAGTTTTATTTTGCATACTTTTTTGCATCTTAAATACATAAATGTTGAAGGGAGAAAGGCTCATAAAGGGAAAAAAAAAAAAAATATATATATATATATATATATATATATATATATATATATATATATATATATATATATATATATATATATATATTACCTTTATGTCCCTTTCTCTCTCTCTCTCTCTCTCTCTCTCTCTCTCTCTCTATATATATATATATATATATATATATATATATATATATACATATTACCCAGTAGCACTGTAATAGTGAAATATTTCCACAGCTGCTGTGCTTACTGTGTATTTTTCTATTATTCAGAGACATAATACTCATAATAGGAGCAAGAAGTTCTACAAATTGATACCTACATAAGGCATGCTGGAGGTAAAATCTGTATGTATGACAATTTATTCACTCTGTATCAGCAGTGTAAGCAAAAAAAAAAAAAAAACAAGGCTTGCTGTTATATGAATATATTAACATGATGTGAATATATGACAGATTATACAGATTATACAGATTATACATTAAACGCATTTGCAGTTGTTATACTTCATGTATTGGAACGATGAATGCTGAGAAGCTGATGTGAGCCACGATTTAGATATCACTTATGTTATAACAACTATAAACAGTTGTTGCATCACCAACCTATAGTTACACATTACAGAGAAACTAAAAGTGCAAAGTTCTCCATCTTGAAGACTTTCCCTTAGTGGAAAATATCCTGCCTGAGACAGAAAGCTATTTCATATCAACACACATTTTTTTTTTTTTTTTATCAACAAATATTTATTAAAACACTACATATTTGTCTCAGTTTATTACTTGTCATTAATAATGTGTAATGTCCACCATACACCTATCTCTGAATGGGATTTGGGATAATAATATATAGAAAATATAATATATATTAGAAAAATGCATACAAATATATGATATTTCTTACATTCCTTTACAAATGTCAGCCACACAAACCTATAGGCAGGTCACATACCAGTCGTGCTCTAAGCCAAATGGATAAATGAATAAATGATTTCCTTACAGCCAGCAGTACTGTCAGAGCCACTGTTATGAAGAATTAATCGACTCCTTCTAGCCAATTTAAGAACATCTTTTGGTATAAATTCTTCACTCTTTACAGACATACTACAAATATACTTGGGAATTCAGAAGGATCATCTAAAAGGCTGAGCAAAAATCCAAACAAAAATAATCAGGAATAATATAAATGTGAGATGATGATGATGATGAAGATGATGAGCAACACCTGACGTTGCAGTCTGTATGCACTCCCATGATGCTCAGACTTTGGCCTAATCACAAATCAAGCCCCATCTTTATTCCCTTTTAAGCCTTTCAGTATAAAAGCACATATAATCTGTTCTCTCTGTGTGTCAAGCTGTACATGTGTTCCTGTGATGTCTCTTCCCGATTCAGACAAACTTTCCTGCCATGGTTACTCTCGCTCTACGGACCTGCCAGAATTCATTCTGATTCTTGTTATGCTTGGAGCTTCGTATTCATCATTCTGCTGCTGAGCATGGTCTCACATGAATATCCAAAACAGTTTATTCTCAATTTTCACCATTGCCTTAATTAATAGATGATCTCACATAGAATCTATAATTTCTGTAGATTAGTGCATAAGAACTGCTATAGTCATAAAGACTGCCCTGTACTCTTCCCCAGACACTCAACATCCTTTAAACATACTGTATTTAGTGCTGTTATCTACCATAATAACCTACCAACTATCTGGTGCAACCTAGAACAGGATGCATTCCCTTTTGTGTCTGATTCCTCTCAAGATTGCCATGTCACTGCTATTACCTCTGACTTCCTGTAAACCTGCTTTGTCATTATCATCACTATGATTTCTGACTTTTCACTGAATCACAGGAAGCCTGGATCTCAGGAACTTGGGACACAAGACAGTTAATCACACATTAAAGATATGCCAATTAACCTGCAGCATGTGTCTAACCTGCAGGAGGACCCCGATTAAACCCCTGAAGCACTAGAAGAACATACAAACATGCACACAGGGTGGAGGGAGGAATGGAACCCCCAACCATGGTGGTCCAGTGGCAAACATGCTAACCATTGAGCCAACAAGCCTTAACAATGGGTGCAATTTTTGCAATTTAATAGAGGAAAAGATTTATTAGATTAATATGGATTTGTTACAGAACATGCAACATGTCCTTACTGTGTTTAATGATCAAATTTAGCTGCTCAACCAACAATTTTTAATGAAAGAGTAGAATAGTTAACTGAGCCCAACTTCCACTGGAGTTAAATGCCTTGAGCTTTAAAGTCTATTAAAAATCTTGAACCTGCAAAATGATCATCCTGAGCTTAATGTTATTTTAATTAGGATGACTGAGGATTCTCCTTATGGGATGAATATAAAGTTGCAGATCAGTCCATAGATATGGATAATAATGATTGAAAACCCTGTAGATCTAAACTTAATATGCTGTTTCCTATCATCTAGAGCACTGGCAATTTTTGAGAATTGATAGGTCAGAAGGTGTTGATTAATTTTCTAATACAATTCCAACTGCAAGGCAAATCACAAGTTTCCATAAAATATTTTGTTCTAACATGTTATTGTTCCTGTAGTATTATTGGAAAATGATCGTCTTCTCAATAGTTTACATCATCTTTAATTATTTCCCTGTTTTGTCATGTTTTGATCTTTCCTCAGCCCATAATTCTCTTTGTGTTTATATTACAGTTGCATTCGATCTACTTTATGTACACAAGAATTCTAAAAGAATTAAAGACACTCACACAAAAGCATAGGCAATGCTAATAGATCCTGAGGTAAACAATTGGTATTTAACAGTAATAATTCAACTAATACTGAGCCATTTTTGTGTGGCTTTTAAGAGCACGAAAACAACACCATTTATTTTGAGAAGTCACTAGAAAATAAACAGCACAAGTGGCTCACTGATGTAAAAATGAAATATTGTAAATGAAGACAGTTGAAAATGTCTTTAAGTTGACCACGCAAGAAGGAGTACAGGTGAAAAAGGATTATAGCCTAGGGGTAGATGTTGTTCCTTGGGCAGCTGATACCGGACTTGCTGCAGTAGTGTTTGCCAAAAATATGAAAGCTTGCAGGTGGTGTGTGTGGAGGGGGTGGGGGTGGGGGTGGGGGGTGGGGGTCCCTGATGACACAGCTTGCCTTCCTCTCACAATGTTTCTTATGGATGTCAAATATGAAGGAGTTCTGTGACCCAATGATTCGTTGGTTTGATCATTTCATCCTCTGGAGGGCTTTGAGACTGCTTCTTCTGAGCCGCAGAAGATTATTGTTTGTACTTTTGCCATTCCCAACATTGTTTCTTGACCGAAAATTTCTAAGAATTCATATGGACACAGCAGAAAACTTTTTTTTTATGAAAAGTTACAAACATTGTGGTAACCCAAATAACCTTCTACTTCTGGACAACTTTTCAGGTCATATTGCTAACCTGTCTTACAGATTTTGGTCTCTACATCATCACAAAAGTCTGGCCATTTTTTTCCATTGAGTCACTCAGGCCCTTGTTCAGTTCTCAAGCCTGGATTACTGCAACTTGCTTCTGCAGATGTTAGAGCAAGTGGCTATCATCCTCAGAATATATGGTTTGTATAAGGACCTAGGGTTCTGCAACATGGTTTCTGCAAACCTCAAGGGCTCTAAAGGTAGAAGTAGGTTGGTTGGGCTACAGACCCCCATCAAATATACACTTTTATTAAGATGCTACCTGAAAACTTATATGAAAAGGTTTGTGCAAATATATACTTTATTTAAAGATAAGTAATGTGTCCTGGTGTTCCTCTGTGTACCATCCAACCTCTCCATCTCATCCAAAATGTAAATGCATGACTTCTTCTCAACTTCTGCAAGCTCTTCCACATCATCATTTTGCTGTGTTCACTCCATTGGCTTCCTATACAGTAGCTGCCTGCATCAAATAATTGCATACACATATCACAAAGGCACGTATGAAACCTCTCCTAGCATTAGAGCACATAGCATAAGTTAACTTGACCCACCATGCTTAAAGATCCAGGTGCTGGAAAGATCATCCTCTGGGAGCCCAAACAGCTAAATCACGAGTTCAGTCATGCCTTGATATACAAGGAATTCTTGCATCAAGACTCTTCACTGAACTACCACCCAGGTGGTGGATTCATCTTTCCCTGAATATATTCCAACAAGGATTTAGCTTGAAAGTATTTTAAGACCCTGACTGATTTGGACCGATGGGTACTCTAAAGCACTTCAGCCTCTCAGGATACGTCAGTCTGTCAAATGCTGAAAATGTACGTTAGAGTGAGTGGCAGAGTTAGCGGTTTTAGCTTTTTATATGATTTCATTTACAAGCAATCCAACAGTTTCCCGGCATTTTCAGAATCACCGCATTCTTCAAGGATCTAGGTTTCTAACAACTCTGTGATGGTACTGGTAGGTAGGGGGTCTTTAGCGCAATCAACAAATATACATTTTAATAAATGTACTACATGAAAACATGTGAAAACATGAAAAAATGTGTCTCGTTAAACTTATACAGAAGTCGGACCAAGTCTTGAAATTCTACTGTCATATAAATGTTAGAGGAAGGGATCCCCAACAATGGAGAATTTTGGAGAAGAAACTTTGCTTCGTTAAGTTGTATTTTCTCAATATATAAGACAGAGACCATCTTCGCAAGCCATCTCTGAAAACATGGGGGAGAAGTATTTCCACTCCCTCAGTATAATTTACTTGGCTATCACCATGCCCAGTATTAATGCCAACTACAAATAATAAGGCAAAGATGAAACTGTATCAGAGCAGCCAAAGATGGCCAATTCCAGTTCAGGTAGGAAAACCTGGTCATATTTATTATATTATTATTATATAAATTATATGCAGTACCTTTTTGTATTGCTTTGAAGAAGCAAGCAGTCTAGAATGCAAATATGAGCTGTGTTTTTAAATTATTAAATTTATTGTTAAGTTATTTTTTTTCTCTGTTATTCTCTGAATGTAACCTCTGATTGATGTCACTACATCCCAGCAAAGCCGCAGTTCTTGACTCGTCCAAAGCATTTTGTTTCAGCTAAACTGTTCTCAGTCTGGTGGATTACCATGTCGTCCAACACATACACACTGATCCAATTTGCAGCATTTCCTCCCATCTCTGCATCATCGATCAATTTGCATTTAATTTGATGTTCAAGAGAAAAATCGTGAATAAAGTCTGAGAGGCCACAACAAAATGTATGCACACCACCGCCTTCCTGACTTTCTGTACGATACGGATATATGGATGATAAAATGGAGATGAGTGTAGAAATAGAGCCGCGTGAAGAAGAGTGGATTTGCTGACTGTGAGCATCACGGAGAAAAATACATAGTCAGGTTGGCAATTTTACCTGCTACCTTTCCAACATGTTTACGTTGGAGTTCTGAAGATGTCTGTTTTACAAAAATGCTGATTATTTATCTTGCATCTACGATTTATTCAGCACCGTTAGCACTATTAAAAGATGATACATTTGAGACATCAAGACTTTGTGAAGAATATCTTGTTAGAATCAAATTTTTGGTATGGACGTATTTACATCCTTAATCCTTCAAAATCCGGTAATAAACACAGGAATGCATCATACATTCACTAGATCTCATCTTTGAGTAAACTCAAGCTGTGTATAAATGTTTGTCTAAGAACTAAAAATTTATACCGTATTTAGAAAAGTTTCATAAATGCTGATTTTCTTCATATTCACATACAGATGTTGTTAAATCCTTTCCAGGCACATGCACTGGTCACAAAACTCTATAAAAAGGCCAAGTTCCCAGAGGGAGAAGCAGTAAACAGCTAAACTACTTGAAAAAAAAAAAAAAAAGCATTTCTCTGAGCCATAATCTGAAGTGTTTTTGACTCACGTCTTTAAGAATAAAAATATTATTCAGCAGCGTATCCAGCAGAGTAACAGCACTGAAAATTACAGAGGTGAATTTGGGGTCTCAGGCAGCACAATAAGTGAGGTCAAAAGAAAATAGTTTGACACAAAAACCAAGTCAAAATCAACATTACTGCTAGCTCCAAGATTCTCTGCTACCAGACGAGAACAACCTATGACATAACTTTTAAAGATTTATGTGCAAATTGTTTGTTTTGACCTTGATAAATAAGGCCCAAAAACTTATTATTTTTAGTTGTAAATGTGGAACAAAAATATACAGAGAGCTCTGAATGGTATGGTGGGGAGAGAAAGAAAAAATAAAAATCTCATGTGTAAAGTAACCTAAAACAGCTAAAAATAATTCAAACAGAATTTTGAGATTTTAGCTACCTCCACTTTGTCATTAAAAACAATGAACAAATCAGCTTTTTTCCTCAAAAAAGTTAGCAAAAGCATCAGTTGCCCTCTGTGCATGAATTGTTAGCATATAAATGCTTGATATTTAGTTGCTTGTTTGTTTGTTTGTTTGTCATCTTTATAGGCAAAAAATTCAAGGAGAAATAATTTAAAATAATAATAATTTTATCACTGGAAATGAGTTGTCTGTTCGCTCATCAGATCTGCCTTATGTTTATGCTAACATCAATGTCAAAAAGTGTGCAAGCTCTCTTCTCTCTTTTGATGATGTTGTGACTTTGCAGATGTTTTGACCGCTAGTATATGATTCCAAACTAGCATTAAGTCCAAACTTGACTAAATCCTAAGGAAATATTTAGCTAGGTCAGTTTTAGACATTTTAGGCAGACTGACAGGTTTTACTGTTCATACTGGCTTGATCATTGCAGAAAGAAATCAAGGCAAAGTTAAAAAGAAGCCGCAATAATAGCATTTCTATGTTGTTTTGATAAATTATATTCATAGGGTTTTTTTTTTTTTTTTTAAAGTATATTTGCAGAAAAACTCCATTTTGGTCTTTGATTATTCAGCATTTTCTTTTTTTCTAGGATTCAGGCACAGTCACAAGTTTTCCAAGGCTGCCATTTATATGGAAAGAGAAAACTTTTTGGACTGTGAATTATTAAAACGATTATATTTGGATGCTGTTTTCATTATGTTTCATATCTGGCTTTCTTTCATTCGTACTTTCTTTCCCCGTGGCTTCCGAAGGTAAAGGTATTAATATGCCAGGGCAGTCAGCACACTCAGACACACTCAAAGCAGATTTACTGTATGGTGACATCCATCAAATGAGATTTTGACGAAAACTGAAATTCCATCAATACTCATTTACATCTATTAAAAACTGCAGACATTTTTAAATAATAGGCACCACAAACAAGTTCCTGCTCCTTTCAGCTTTCCAAAGAAAGGGAGCTGACCTGAGGTAAAGGTTATTCGATGTAGAATACAAAATTGAAAGGAAACATTTTAGGGGAATTTTCCACCATGCAAAACGGACCAGAAAAAAACCTTTTAAACAACCAGAAAAGGTCTGAAGCAAAAGATATTAACTGCTAGTGTTCTGTTCACATTTAACTCTCATAGCTAGCTTATTTTTATTTATTTTTTTTATGTAGAATATCTTCTTTTAAGATGGTGGCACAGTTAACACAACAACTTGCTGTGTACAAGAGAAGCATTGTAGATTTAATGATGAGTAAAGACAAGGGAATAAAACATAATAGTTACGCATGCACCTTCTGTATATAGTGCTCAAGTATATAATCCGTTTTAGAATCACTAAACTGTTAAATAAGATGTTATTTTCTCACACGATGGAAGTCGTTTCTTTTGCTCGAGTAACGTAAATGATGCCCTGCAGCGTAATGATGAAGAAAAAAAAAACACATAATGTATTCCTGTCGGCAGCTACCATGAATATTTTGTTTCCTCCTGCATTGCAAGCACCTATACACCTATCATAGGAAATATCGTCACTGATATAAGATGTATCAGGTATGTAGGATTTATTTATTTATTCAGTGAGTAAACAAATTATGCTCTCGGTTAAATTTCTCAGGAAAAATTCAGCAGGAACATCAGCACACTGCTGAGAGAAAACACACAGCCTCTATGGTCATGTGTGGCTTCCTGCTTCTACACTGCCTGTCTCACACACAGACACAGAATGGAAGAGACAAGCTGAGACTGCTGAGAAAAAGGTAGTGACACAAAGGGGCAAACAACTGAGATGAGATATATAAAAAAAAATATATATATATATATATATAAAGCTCATGGTCACATCTGGAAGAGAAGGCTGAGGGAAAAAATCGGGACTTAACGATTCTTTGCCTCAGTCAAATGCACTTGACTGCCTCGTTCCCACCGTTCCAACCTTATTCAGCTGAGGGTGGATTTCACTGCCATCTGCATCTGTCAACACTGGTCCGTTTTGGCCTGGTGCCGAGCGAGAGTTCATACTCCTCTCAAGAGTCACTGAGCTTAGAAAATAGGATGGAAAACCACACTATAATACATTTTCTTGCAAGGTGCAGCAGATTAATTTAATTTCCTTGTTTCAGTAACGGAACTAATGAAATCTAAAGAAACAGAGATGTGCGATTATTGATAGGTTGACGTACTTATCAGGCTGTTATGTGTAAAGCACTGATGTCATTTCTTATAACTAAAGGGCCAGAAATGCTGCATAGTAAAATCATTCATCTGTAAGATCATATTTGTTCATTTATGCTGCCCAATTTGTGCAAATGAGTGTGAAAAAAAAATTACATTTCTGACACCCTTATCCAGAGCGACTTAGAATGTATCTCATTTTCTTCTACAAAGCTGAGCAATTAAGGGCCTTGCTAAGGGGCCCAGCAGTGGCAGATTGGTGAACCTGTGGTTTGATCTCATAACTGTCTGATCAGTAGCCCAGCACCTTAACCACACACACACACACACACACACACACACACACACACACACACACACACACACACACACACACACACACACACACACACACACACACACACACACACACACACACACACACACGTATTCTGTATATAACTGTCTGAAGCTTGAAGCACTCTGAGGTTTGCTTGAGGGTATGAATGACTTCCTGAGTTCATGATTGAAAAAAAAATATATATATTTAAGCAATTTTTTAATGATAGTGTGATTTTCTCCCATGCAAGTCTTTTTCTTGCAGATCTTGCCACCACAACCAGAAAAGCGCTAAAGGATAAAACTGCATTAAGAGATTTTTATTGCAATTATACTAAAAGGTTCACTCAGCTGATCTGTATTCATGCTAATATCTGGGTACTAATCACTGATGTGACCGTGCAAGAACATCATGCACACTTCAACAGTTATTATTAGAAAACAAACACGTTGATGTTCATTTCACTGTGTGTGTGATATTTACATATATGTAACTATCAAATACTTCATATTATGAGAAAAGCATAGTTTCAAGGATATTATCTTTAGATGAACTGACCGCATCTGTTTGCTGACCTTGGCTATTTACGGAACTTGATCTTTGCAGGCAGATACAGTAGCTAACGAGAAATGTGGAAGTATAATGGCAGAAAAATACAATTTTGATCAAAAATTGTTGGTCCTGTATGCACGATTTTTATAGCTGCATACAAAGGGCTTTTGCAAACAGCCACATTTAATTTTTTTAAATCCCTGTGTTCTGCATACAGCTTGCAACCTCATTCCCAAAATCAAAGAGGTCACACACTGCAGATTGATTTTGAGGCCAGGCGTTTCCCATCAGCATTTTTTCCACTATGCAGTTCTGTCAGATGCTCAAGAAATAAAGCAGCTCTCTGCATTCCGATTTAACTATGGATTTCCTGGACTCTATTGATCTGCCCCTCTTGTCTAATGACACATTTCTCTTGAGTTACGGTGCAGCTGGGGGTTTCTCTGAAATGTAGAGCTTCTATAAGCTTTGAGGCAAACACCGATTTACTCACGGATGAGCTTGCGGTCGCCGACGGCTTACCTGTGTGATTTACAGGCTGGGAAATGGTGCTGAGGGAGCTCTCTATCTGAAATGCTCTGTCATCAGTCAGTCAGTTATCCACCTGAATCAAGTGGCACTCGGCACGGCAGAAGAAGAGCCATTACTCTGGGGGAGAGTCACTGCTGTGTCTATGCTCTCATCACTTATGCGTCAACAGGGAACAGACACATTTACAGTTGCGCACTGATATTATCAATTAATGGAAATAGTAGCAAATAGTAAATTTTTTGCTATAATATATCATTCATCCATTCATGTATTCATTCAACTATTCATTCATTTATCCTTAGTACATGTAACAACTTTATCCTGGTCAAGGTCACAGCAGACCTTATCCCATGAACATTGGAA
This sequence comes from Hemibagrus wyckioides, assembly GCF_019097595.1. Classification (NCBI taxonomy): domain Eukaryota; kingdom Metazoa; phylum Chordata; class Actinopteri; order Siluriformes; family Bagridae; genus Hemibagrus; species Hemibagrus wyckioides. The sequence continues at coordinate 7,160,317 of NC_080717.1, read as the reverse complement.
TGCATCAGGAATAAATCCTGCTTAGAACATCAATCCATCTAAGGCCTTCATGCACACACACCTTCACACACTTACTCACACAGACAATTTATCATCACTAGTCCACCAATAGGCTTACAGGAGGTGGGAGGAAACGTGGAGAACCCGGATAAAAACCCACACAGAAACGAGGAGACCATGCGAAACTCTGAACAGGTAGTAACTCAGAATCAAATCAGGAAATCCTGAAGCTGAGTGGCAGTGATGCGAAGGCCAATATTTTAAAAAGATATTTGAAAGAAGTCTAATCATATTGGGAAAAATATGTCTACTAGTTGAACATCAATGTGACTGAAATACAAATGACCTCGATGTCTGAAAACCTTCACGGATACATTGAAAGGACACTATTTTCACGGTCTAAAGGTAAAAGAGGTAGTTTCTATCAGCAAGTTGTGTGGTATGTTATATACACAGTGTAGCTGGAAACCACATAAAAGATAATGAGTTTCAAGGCACTTAGACAATTGGTATAAACATCGCATACTGTATAAATCAGATGAAATTAAATGTTTGTGTATACATTAAATTAATGGTTATGTAATGTCTTTAAAATAGAAGTGCATTTGCAGAAAAAAAGGGTATATATTACATGTAATTTTAATTATACCCTTTTATTTTTTCCGAACATTTTATTCTAGCTTTGTAAAAAGAAAAGAAAAGGAAAAAAAAAAGCTGTGTATTAAAAACCACTACTGTCAGCTTGGGTCAATGGCAATTTGCTGTTCCCATTTCTCTCCAAAGACTGCGATTGAGCTTTTTCCTCCCAAAATACATTTCAGCACTTTGCGGGTCCTTTGGGTGGGTAAAAGAGCAGCCGGATCATTTTCAATGCCCAGTGTTCTTTGAGCTTTAAGTGCCATGAAGAGGCATGTTTGCTTCACAGGCATTACGGCAAAGGGCTTTTAAATAGTGCTTGGACTTTGACAGCTTAGGCTGGATGTGTCATTAGCGATGCCAAAGGTGATGTTCGGTTGAAAAACATGTTTACCACATAGGAGTATCTCCACTGTGTCATCGAGAAGCAGGTCATAAAATGGACATTGGCAACTGCTCTCACGATGTGACTATTGTTCCAGTGCCATGTCTTCCACCATCAAATATCAGTGCTGAAGTATTGCTGGAGAAAAATCAAACAAACTATGATGAGGAATATTTTCTCCATTTCATGTGATTCCAGGTTAGATTTAAGCATTAGATTTATGTTTATTTGCAGAAATGACACTCCATGACACACGTGAACATTTTAAGAATTGAAATAGTGAAATATGATGCACAGTTTTATTATTTTACACATCCCTTGCAATAATTTGTTGCTGTTTATATAGTCTTATTGGCAAAATGTTCTGATTTTTTTCTATTTTTGCTTTAACTGTAAAAAAGCATTCTGCTTCATGTCTGGACTATCCTATAGATGTGAAACACAATTAGATTAGATTATTTTACATTAAATTAGATGATAAAATTAGGATCAGTTTGTTAAAAAAAAAAACAATGGTTCCTATATAGGTCCTATGGTTCGTCCTTTCCTTTGAACGAAAACGAAATTCTGTATGTGAGTTTTATTAACTGAATCAGAAGTAAGTCTTGTATGTCAGGAGGAGTAGGAAATGTGATGCATATAAACACATCAGCAGTGATTTCCAATCTCGTTAAGGTTTATTATATAAACTAGTTTGGTCCCCATATCACACCTCTTGCTTCACAGTCATACTGAGCCCTTCTCTGGCCTCTGTGAAGTTTGTAATGGATTTCCTATAGTGCATTTCTGTGATGGCACGGAGCCTGATCCCTGTAGATAGATTGGCCTGCAAAGCCTCTGCAGCACACCTTGATAGATACACACTTTGTGCACAACCACCACCAAATCTATTCGTCCACCAGGTGCTCATATCTGGCACTCATCCTATCGTGTCTCTTCCCTGGAATTGGCTACCTCCAGTGTGTAATCAGAAGTTGTCATTACTAAACTCACAGTTGGAATTATCTGTCAAATAACAAGAAAGCTTTTAATATAATAACTCAAAGGGCTAGGCACAGGATAAGGCTCTTATAATTTAAAATATTATTAACAGTGTTCTAGTTTCCTCCAATTAAAAATTCTAATCATAAGGTAAGGAATTGGAGGCACACTGGTATTGAGAAATAATCAACAAGCATAAAATAAACCTCTGATTTGAATACAGCCACTATTACTTTGATTGGAGCTGCAATTATAGATAACTAATCAACACTATTTAAGCAGATTTATTCGGAATTGAATAAAGTTCTTTGTTTAAGGTCTTTGTTGGTCTCTAGCAATTCCTCTAGTAATGGTCCTGAAAAAAACCCAGTTTTGATTTATTGTGTACTTTACCAGCTGTATACGGTTAAAATGCCAAGAAAAGCTACTTGACTTGATTGTGCAGACATCGCTATAACTTAATCTGAGCTCAGTACTCAGTATTTTACACAGCAAGTATTGCAAAGAATACAGAATCTGATATTAATTTAGTCTGACTAAAAGAGTTTCATTATAATCTTACATTGTAATCTCACATAAAAACCTATTGTAATCTCATAGAACAATTTCAATACCCCATATCCCACAGGGTGCAATTGATGACCTTTTCCAGGCTCTTAACCAGTTTTCCAGTGACTGATGAAATCTGGTTAGTTCATGCAGAGAAGTGAAATTTGTCTCTCACCTTCCTCACAAGCAGGTATGCTGATCTGAGGGTTTGAGGGATCTGGATGCATCCAGGCATTGATGAGGTTATCACTGCCTAATCATCCATAAATGCTCTAATAAGGGGCTGTTGGACACCAGACTCGGCCTCTACAATCCAATATTTCTAAGATGATGAGCATATCCATACCAAGAACGGATACAATTACTATAAAATGAGATTACATGAGGTGCATGGTGGTGCAGTGGGTATTGATGATGCCTCATAACTCCATCACTCTGAGCTCTGTACAGAATTTTACATGTTCTTACAGCATCCTTCTGGGTTTCCTATGTGTTCTCCTTCCTCCCAAAAACATTCCACTAGTTGGATTAGCTACTCTTAATGCTCCTTCTGAGATGCTAATATCTGAATGCTTCTCAAAGGCAACATGTATCCTTCACTGTCTCACGGAGTACATAAATCAGTGCCAGCCAGTGGAGGAAAAAGTCAGAAAAAGGGGGGAATTATTAAACCAATGAATACAGTACTTGCTTATTTCACTTTTGACAGTGAGCACTAATAGGGTTCTATTTCATCTGGCATAATGGACTTTGAAATGAGCTTTAGTATGTGTCAGTATCCTGCCTTTAAAGGTCATCTGAAACCATTTTGTAGATAGATAGATAGATAGATAGATAGATAGATAGATAGATAGATAGATAGATAGATAGATAGATAGATAGATAGATAGATAGATAGATCTGTGCTTGTCTGTGGTTACATGAGCTTTTTGTCTCAAACCATTTAGAAGAGCTATAGATAGATAGATAGATAGATAGATAGATAGACAGACAGACAGACAGACAGACAGACAGACAGACAGATAGATAGATAGATAGATAGATAGATAGATAGATAGATAGATAGATAGATAGATAGATAGATAGATGTACAGACAGACAGAGATGTTAACAAAAAACATGTTGTGTTTTGAAGGAAAAAAAATACCAAGAAAAAATACAGTAAAATAAACATTAGCAGTGCTTTTCCAAGACATAAATAAAGCTTTGAACTGTTTGAATGTCTGTCTTTACATAAGAAATCAAGTACATACTTTGCTAAAGCAATGCTTTGAATCAACCACCTTCAAAGAAATGTTATGTAGTGCATACAACTCCCATGCTATTCATGAAGCTAACAAGCTAACACCTGTAGTGAAAGTCAGCTGAAAAAAGAAACACATTATAAACTAACACAAAAAGGGACAGCTAATGCACTTTCGATCATTCTTGCCACAGCAAATCGGTATGGGCATGAATTGAACATGTTTACACCGTTATCATTTGGCTTTCAGGCCACTGAACAAGCTTTTAAGTTGACAAAAGCACAGGTCAGGCTAAAATGCTACACCCTCGGGAGACACAGGAGTCATTTTAAAAAGTAACATCACTGTCCAGAAAAAACGACTGTAAACTGATTTGCTCTACTGAGATATGAGCTATATCAAGTATTTGTGTCTCCTATCAGGCAACATTAGCATAATGCTAGCCGGGTTGTTATCTGCTTGTGAGGTGATGATATCTTCCCTAATATGATGCTACAAGCATTAGATACTTCTTTACTTTCAATAAATAAGAAGTAATATCCTTGCTAGTTTGAACTCCATTAGATTCTGGTGGGGTGAAGCTTTTTGTACAAGGGCTGCAACGGTGCAAGGGTTCAACAAGTAAAATTAATGTTCCAATATTGTTCAACTTTATGTAAGTTGAACAATTTAAGTGCTAGAGACCTACTTGTAACACATTTGGGCTAATCTTGAGTAACGCACCTTTACACTGTAAACAGACAAAACAAACATACAGAGTAACAATTTGTTTTTTATTATTCTTATTATTATTCATATTATTATCTTATGCTGACTTTAATTGATGTTTCTGATAGCAGCTCTATCATAAGTGGAACTCAATCAGATACTCCAAACATGGAAAACAAGATTTTAGTAGGATTATCTCATGTGACAAGTGTGTAAAAAATATAACATTAAATTAAATTAAATTAAATTAAATTAAATTAAATTAAATTAAATTAAATTAAATTAAATTAAATTAAATTAAATTAAATTAAATTAAATTAAATTAAATTTTTAAAATGACTGCTGAAGTCATTCTTACTGTATATTTATTTTGTACTTATTTTTATTCCCTTATACAGTACATACTGTTTAGTTTCCTCTAAACAGTACCTTGTGAAAGATTTCAGCTATTTGTAGATAAGAAAGTTAGAAATGGGAACCAGAAAAAAAATATATAAGTTAATATGGAATTTTGTACACTCTAGTGTGGTATTGTGGTTTAAAATGAAAGCCGATACTGTGTTTGAGTTCAGCTCCATTTATTTATTTATTTATTTATTTATTTATTTATTTATTTATTTATTTATTTATTTATTTCTTTATTTCATTTTGCCAGCGTTGTAAAATGTACTATAATCTTTGTGAAGATAAGTGCTAAAGGTACACTGAATCTCTTTTGTGTGTGTGTGTGTGTGTGTGCATGTGTGTGTGTGTGTGTGTTTTCTGCTTTGTGTTTTCTGGTTTGTCACCATGAATGTTCTTACTTGGTATGCGGCAAAATGCCTTGTATGTATTCTACTCCATAATGCAGACTCCAAGATACAGAACCATATTTGTAAAACTCAATTTCCCCTCTCTTGTTCTATAACTTTATGCTTTGTGTGTGTTTGTATTTGAGTGTGTGTGTGTGAGAGACAGAGAGAGAGAGAGAGAGAGAGAGAGAGAGATGCATTTATTACACATGCATTCTCAGTATATTGCACATTTCTTAACAAATCATAGGTTGTTAGTCTCGGTAAGATGCAATAGCACACGGGTCACATGGAGCACCTGCTTTTTCCTGCTTCCGCTCAAACACCTTCGAGTGAAAATAAAAGAGGAAAAACACAAATTCTTATACCGCCGCAGTGCACAGACACGCACAAATACAATCCATGAACTACGCCCGAGTGTTAGTTGAGTGATTCATCCTCGCTGTCTAGATGGCTAGCACAAGAGCCACATGACTAAATCCTTTTGTCAGAAGGTTTTTCTGTGCATTCTGAGCTGTGATTGAATGCTAGTGCTATTTGCATCATGCTTGGAGGAGGAGGACGAGCATGTAATTAAAATGTGCTGTGATTTTTCTTTTCTTTTTCTTTTTTCTAGTAGGAACGGGTTTCCAATTGTGTGTTATTCCTTACTTAGTGCACAGGATGGCAAAACTAGTGTGTGCACATGCCGGTTGTATATTTGTATGGGTGAAAAATAAACTGTGTTTGTGTGTGCTGTGGGAGACACAGAATTGGTTTGGGGCTGTTCATCACAGGTAGTAGCAGGGTGGTCATTAAAACGCAATGCACAGTGTCTGTTTAATACATTACAATGCACACAGGGCTCATTTCTGTGTTTATCGCACAGTAAAAAAGCAACCCTGTGAATTTAAAGTATTTTAAGGGCAGCAGACTTGCCAGGTAGTTACTGTAATTAATATTTACAGTACAGTATTAGTACCGTACTTTATTATTTTTTTTAACAGTGTATAACGTTGCATTATATTTACAAAAAAGAAAATACCGTAGACTTTCCTCTCTAGTGGGTTTGCCAGTAATGTACTCCTAAATTTTTCAGTGAACAGCTGTAAAAAAAAAAAATATTCACAGTAAAGTATTGTGGCATGGTACAAAATAACACATACATTTTTACATTTATACAACCTGCTCTATAATTCAAAGCTATAACAACTGATCCACCACAACTAGCTACTTGCCCTGATTCGACGCAATCTTCCAATGGAGGTAGAGCATTGAGTCTTTAAGGTACAGAACTATATAAAGACGTTTGGTCAAATCCCGAAGCCTCCTATCTGCCATGGTTGGGTTCAAGAGCAAGACCCTTCAGTTCAGTTGTGTCTTTCATTGAGTAAGTGTACCGGCTTATTTTACAGACATTTACATTTACTTTGCTGTCTTACAGATGTTTACAGTTGTTTACTTTAATTTTTACAGAACCTCACTGACCTCTCAGGTTGCCATTGAATTATTGTAAAATGTACAGCATTTTTTTTTTAAATCATATTTAAATATAAGTATTAAATAAATATTGCTGTTGATATTATTAAACACAAATATTTTTTTAAAAAAAATACTTAAAATTATTTAATCCAAATTAATATCATTTAAGTCATTTTAATTAATAATATATTTACTTTCATATTCAACATTCAGTAAGTGTTGTCATTTCTATACCAGAATCAGCACCCCATAATGCAACACAGCCTACAAATATGGCCACTGCAGACTACAGCTCCCAGTTATCACACTCCAACATCTGATTTCACACATACGCACACACACACACACTTCTTAATCAGACTCCAAACTCTTTTTTTACTATATTCTCCAGTTTTGTGGTTCTTGTTTGTTATTTTTTTTTTAGTTTAATATCCTACTATTCTTTCATGATCATTCAACATCGTTATTAAAAGCACATTGTATGAAACACAGCTTTAAGGACCCCATTTTGACTAGCATCATCTCTGTGTCTTCATAGTAGAATCTTTTTGTCCATTTTTTTTTTTCTATGAAAAAAATCCCAAAACTAAAGTAAATCTTATAAAATATTATAAGCTGGCTATTGTTGTCAACTATAAACAATGGCTCCCTGGCTTGAGAATGCCATTATTGCTTAGAAATATAGTTAGCTGGCTTACTCAATCACATTAGAATAGAAGATTGCCAGAAAGTTCCACAGGGCGTCTGGTTCAGGAGTTGAATGCAGTTATGATCTGAAAATTACTATTTGATGTTATAATTCATGAATGAAAAATGATTGCTGGAAAAAGAGTAATTTTTCATTCTGCTGGTGTAAATATGAACACCAATACATATCTGAGTAAACATAGTGTGTTATTGTGTTGTATCTCTAAAATACACACATCTAATATCACATACTGTACAGTGTTTATGGCAAAATAAGTACACATTTTAACAGATATTGTATCTAAGATGGCAGAGCACTGTAATAATTGAAGTCGGAGCTGCTCTATTCCTAATAATTTCTAATTTAATGCTGTGCAATAAGCATATTTTTTTCTGTTTTTGTTTTAGCTTTTCTCAGAACTTGAAGTTGCAATTTTTACTTTTCTTAAAGTTCTATATTTCAGCTAAATCTACAAACCTGATTTGAGTGTTGCATAAATTCTCATCATAACATTAAGTTTTCACAGAACTCTCTCACATGTCCAGTTGTAGATCAGCACCTTCGAAGTTATATAATATATAGAAACGCACTGATTGTTATCAATCCCGTAATTCTACACAAGTCCAATGTTTTCATATCTGCAACAACTCATAAAACATAGAACTTCCAAGAAAGATTATATCATTTGATTATTTAGTGAAGTCAGAAATGAACAGTATGTACACCGAACAGGCACAAAAGCATGTGTCAGAGTATGTGTAAGAGTAAGGATTTGAGCGAGTTTGACAAGGGCCAGATTGTGATGGCTAGACAACTGGATCAGAGCATCTCCAAAACTGCAGCTCTTGTAGGGTGTTCCCGCTCATTGCAGTGGTGTATGGGGCTGCATAGCCGCAGACCAGTCAGGGTGCCCATGCTGACCCCTGTGCACTGCAAAAGCACCAACAATGGGCATGTGAGCATCAGGACTGGACCACTGAGCAATGAAAGAAGGTGGCCTGGTCTGATGAATCACATTTTCACGTGAATGGCCGGGTGCGTGTGCGTTGCTTACCTGGGGAAGGGATGCACTATTGGAAGAAGGCAAGCCAGCGGAGGCAGTGTCATGCTTTAGGCAATGTTCTGCTGGGAAACCTTGGGTCCTGCCATCCATGTAGATGTTACTTTGACATGTACCCCCTATCTAAGCATTGTTGCAGACCATGTACAGCCTTTCATGGAAACAGGATTCCCTGATGGCTGTGGCCTCTTTCAGCAGGATAATGCGCTGTGCCACAAAGCAAAAATGCTTCAGGAATGGTTTGAGGAGCACAACAAGCAGTTTGAGTTGTTGACCTGGCCTCCAAATTCCCCAGATCTCAATCATCTGTGGGATGTGCTGGACAAACAAGTCCGACCCATGGAGGCCCCATCTCACAACTTACAGTACTTAAAGGATATGCTACTGAAATCTTGGAGCCAGATACCACAGCACACCTTCAGAGATTTAGTGGAGTCCATGCCTATATATATATATATATATATATATATATATATAGGCATGGAACGTACGCTGAACGTACGTTCGTACGTTGTATGAACGTACACTGTCTACTTTATTAGAAACACATATTTCTGCTTATTTATGCAGCTATCCATAATATCCATCATCAGCATAATGCATCAAATCATGCAGATACAGGTTCAGTAAATGTACAAATCAAACATCAGAATTGGGGGAAAAAATGTGATCCCACTGCGATACACTGCAGTATGGTTATTGTCAGATGGGCTGATTTGAGTATATTTTGTTTTTTAGTTTTGTTTTGTTTAAAGCTGTCTTTAGATTTTACACAGAATGGTCCGGAAAACTAAAAAGATCCAAGATCAAACCTTGAGGTGGAAGTGCTACAGCAGCAGAAGATCACATCGGGTTCCACTCCTGGCAGCCAGAACAGGCATCTAAGGCTTTACACAGAAGAAGATTGAAAACAGACCAGGTAAAATTTATGTACATACAGCAGGGTACATACACCGGGGTGCTGCTGTTGAGGATATGGCTGTTACATAGGTACAGTTAAGTGTGAAAAAAGAAATGTAGGAGATAAAGAAAAAATGAAACAAGTTCAAGATAAAATCATCTAAAATGTTTGCATTTCCGTCTCTGAATTTAATATAAATATCATCCAATGATGTGTATATCCATTATCTGCTCAGAACTACAGTAACATCAACCTCTACAGGCCTCTATACCCTTATTTATTTTGTATTCAGTTATCTCCAAAATAGTATATGCTGAATTTCTGACATTTTCTACTATATAAAGCATTAAGCATATCAAATATGTTTCCCTTTTTCATGTATCTCAAACAGTAGTAAAGCTATTTTAAGCCTTTATAACGTAAAACCCTAGAGACCTGAAGGTGACTCGCATTCCAGCAAGCATTGCATCCTGTTTCATTTAAATAATCATATTTCATCATTTACCTAGATTTTCTGCCTGGGCTACAATCAAATGAATGACACGCAGCATTAGGAAAGAATAAAAGACATATTCATTATTTATCCTTAATTTAGTAAATACATATGTCAGATTCAGCAATTAGAGATGATGAAAAGAGACAAGCATATGCTTGAGTTACAATTTGTACAGTAGTCTTTGTTTTCTGACAATGGACAGGCTCTGTATGTCTGTAATTTTGAAAATGGAACAAAGATGGATTGAACCTACATCCTAAAATGGGCTTTGCTACAGATTTGAAATGAGGCTAAAGTCCTATGTGTTTCACAGCTTGAGGGATAAATCATCAGATATGAGTCTTCCTATATACTGTACAAGTTAATATGATTCCAAGTTTATTCTAGGAAGCTCCTCTATCCGGAGTATGAAGCACTGCAGTGATAATATGATGCCAAGGGCATTCATCCCACAACCTCCATATCTTGTCATTACTCTTAATGAGGACTCTCGGCTACAGCTCACTATCACATGTCACAAAATGTTGCATATGAAAGACAGCTGCTGCTGATCAATACTTCATTCCAAAGACAGAAAAAAATAGTCCCGAGAGTTTTAGTTTGCCTGTGGACCACAACATCTGTGAAATATATAACATAACCTGAGCAAACAAATACTTTCAGACAATCTCCCAATAATGTAGTTTTAGAGATATGATGAATTGACAAAAACATGGTGCGTAATGTGAATTTGCATGTGAGTGCCAAGTGACCAGGCAACCTGAAATGCCGAACCATGACTATCTGCAAGATGAATGGCCTTTGCAAATAAATCTGCCTCTGAGAATAGGAAAAAAGCTTGAGAAAGTTATGGATTATATATAAACAGGCTTGCATCCAAACTTCTTGATTGAGTTTTTGCTTCTGTGGCTGGATATAAGAACAAAAAGTCAGTGATTCTTTATTGAGTGTAATCCAAACATCATGGTATTAGTACAATCTAGGGGTCAATACACCTGCAGGCAGCATTAACCAAGGAGATCCGTAAATTAAAAAACAAACCTTAAGGCGGGGTGAAGCCAGGACAGAAGCTGAAACAAAAACACATCAAAACACACTTCACAATAAAAGCGGTACACATTATGCCGGAAAACTCACAATCTAAATTTCCCACAGGTGAGTGTGATGATATTCACCAGTCTCAGGTTGAAGGCTTTATTGTTGATGCTTTACCCAGTAGAGAAGTTGGTTGCTTTTATGAGATTTCAAGTCTCAGGAAGGAAAATCCTTTTGTTTCTATGGCACCAAGCAGCAGTTCAAAGTACTTAGCCCTGTTGAAGAAAGTGGATGAGGATGCTTCGTTGAGACAATATCTTGACAAGGTATCTCCAAAGGTCCAGAGAGGGCCAAAGGTCACTGATTAATTGTGTGATTGGCATGATTGTATTATAAGTGGGAGGTGGGATTCATTGGACATGTCACCACTCACTGGCCAGATGTACCAGGTAAGCCATTTGTTTTGCTTGAAAGCATCTGGCAGGACTTCAGCGGGAGACGATTTTACATTACAGTTCCTAAAGATCATCTTCCCTGTACCAAATGATGTTAAGGACATTGAGACTGAATGGGCACTTACAGATGTGTCCTTACAGATGTTCTAGTATTTGGTGCCTCAGAAAGTTGTAAAAAGATGTGCACAAATTGTTTATTATTTTATTTTTTTTTATGTTTATCCCCTACTTCCTCCTTAATGTAACAACCAGGGAGGTGAAAATGAACACTTGCTTCCTCTGACACAAGTGAAGACAGGCAACACCATCTTTTCAAACTACTGCTCACACACAAATATAACACACTTAGAGGAAAAATCTCTCTGTCCCCTTCCAAATACACAAGCTTGCAGATACCCGATTGGCTAGCACCATTGTGGTTGACAGGATAAAGAGAGTATGCCATCACTCCCACCCAGCAAACATGGATAATTTTGTTTTTGTTTTTTGTACTTTCACAGATGGCTATGGCATCATTAGGATGCAATATTGCAAACTCTGGATTAAATGGTGATCTCTCAGATGCCCATCTGAGGTTAGTGTGGTAGTTAAAAACCTTCATAGTGGCAAGGTTGCAGGGATGGATCACTTGTGGCTGGAGATAGAAAAGTACCTTCACTTTTTTCAGTATTGCAAGGAGATCTGGAGAACTGGGATGGTGTAAAAAAAAAAAAAAAAAAAAAGGAAAGAAAGAAAAAAAAAACACAGTCCAGATGGTGTCTATGCTGGATGCTGGAGAGGAAACTACATTCAACAGTTCAACATACAAATCAGGAGGAATATACAGGCCAAAATACACTGAACCAATTCTATATCCTTGAACAGCTTTAATGATCTATATTATTCTTATTCTTAATCATATTCTTATTCTTGTCATTTCTTTATAACTCAACAATGCTTACATATCGTAAACTCTGAGGATGTGGTAGCTTAATGGTTGGACTTCTGATTAGAAGTCTGTGAGTTCAAATCCTAGGTCCACTAAGCTGAGCCCTTGAGCAAGGCCCTTAGCCCTTAAATGCTCAGTTGTGTACAATGAGATAGAAATGTAAGTCGCTCTGAATAAGGGTGTTTGCCAAATGCTTTAAATGTAAATGGCTGTAGTCTCTGTGAAATTCTCCCCACACAAGTAATTGAAGATGTGAAAAAATTCCAAAAGCAAAAGGCCTATTTGGCAGCATTTCCACCTGTAGCATGGAACAGTCAGACCTACTGTCTGCCATCTGAACACACGTTACTCTTCGGAAAATACTGTTCTCAAACTATACACCATGCTGCTTTTTTCAACGCAATGGCACCTGGTATCTGGATCTCCTTTTATTTTTCTTTTTTCCCCTGAGTAAAATGTATGTACCCCCATTCTCAAACATGAACAGAAAAGGACAGCAAAATAATACAATTTTGTTTTTCAAACATTTTCTTATCTCTACTGGTCTTTCTTTGCACTATTTATGAAGAAAAAACACTTGTCTAAACCCTTTTAGATTTTAGATTGACCTTCTTCTCTTTTTTTACAGAAGCTGTACTGGTGAGGTTATGATAAGAAAAATTTCCATCTCCAGCTAAAAATATAAACCAAAGGCTCCCAACCTCTTACAGCTCGCAGCCCACACACCCGTTCATGAAAATTCTCAAGGCTCACGACAGGTCAGAATGGACACGACCATTAAAAATGCAATTACAGTTTTAATCGACATTAGAAATAAGAGAAAATGGACCTACACATTGATTAGGCAATCAACTTTTCACAAAATGGAGATTGTAATTGACTCAAAGATTTGCTTCCCAGCATGGGCCGGCATACTGTAATTTTACTTCATCCTAGTCATGGTCACAAGTACCAAAACATACATTGGCTAACTAACTAACTAACTAACTAACTAACTAACTAACTAACTAACTAAATAAATAAAATCCTCCAACTATCTTGATAATAATAAAACTACATCTGTATATATGATGTATTAAAAAAAAAAAAAAAAAAAACAGGCCAAGTCATCTCATTACCCCAGGACTTGTAATGCATATTATTAAATGGATAATAAAATACAATAACATGGGGCAATAAAATGACTCTAATAATATGGCAGACATCCCAACCCTAACAGTAAAAATGCATAGGCCTGTCTTTTCCATGTGAATAATGTATGGGGAGGTGTGAGGGTAAATGCACTAAAAGGAAATAAAAAGCCATAACAGTACATTTTCTAGACATTGTGATCCATTTCAGAATCTCTTGTCTAATTACCATCATAGAAACTGTAACAAGAAAAATGTTAAATTTATACTTGTCTTATGTGAGTGATGCTTTGATAGATTTTAGTTTACTCTGATGAACTCACTCTCCATTTATTATGACAGAAATTGAGGTGCTGCACCAGTGTATCTTTTTAAGTGGGAAAATCAATGACTACAGCAATACTGAAGTGAGATATGTATATTTGGACTACTACACAGATACAGATAGTGGGATAGTCATATAAAGTTATGATTATATCCTATTCTATCATAACAGAATCTTTTACCAACAAATAATCCTAGTCACTTGAGTGTTAACCCTGAAACAAACAGTTAGAATAAATCACATATTTAATTTCATTTCACTTCATTTTCAGAAAATTTCATCCCACTCAACGTGATATATTTAGCTAAACATATATTACGCTGGAGCTTACAGCCTAGCAACCATTGATCTAATCATCCAATTTGCCCCCACACTATATACCTCAACAATCATATGTCACATTAGCATGCAGAAAAAGGAGGGGAAAATATACCACAGGTCTGTAAACATCTGCATCTACTTTTCAACACAATAGCAACATTAGGAAATGAAGCTGAAATTGTGATGACCTTTCAAAAAAAAAGAATATGACGGCACAATGGCAGAAAGAAAAGCAAAAGTTAGTCAGCAGTAATCTAAACAACATGTGCAAGGTCACTGCCATTCATGTCACTCGTTATTAGTCAGGACATGTAGAGCGTTTTGTTGTGCTGCACGCAGCAGAATATGTGAACTCAGCTTACCGCAAAAAAGCTGAAGAGACAGGCTTTTGCATGGCATTTTGCCTCTTATTGTCTTCATCTGACTGGGCATGAATTGAGAAGCTGTCCCAGAGGACTGTGTGTGCATGTCAACAAGAAACAAAACAAAAATGTCTGACAACAAAAATGAAAAAGGACTTACTTTGAATTATTGAACGGAGCATTACGCCAGGGCGCTTGTTGATGGCTGATGCTGTAAAAGCCAGTATGACACCGTTCTCATAATAAAAAGTTTATGGCGCACATTTAATCTGATCCACCCCAGAAGAGTTGTACCGTGACCTTGCAGTGCCCTTGGACAACTCTGTACTGAAACAGATCAATCCTCTCTTTCAGACTAATCCCTGCCTGCCACTAGACAGACTTTAACAGACATGTAAAGTATATTATGTCGCCCATGCTGTAGATGTGTTCACATGTCTCTGAGGTGTATTATTAAACCCTTAAATACCTTGTCGGTGTCACTGAGACAGTCACACGCCTCTGCTTTTTTAGAGAAAGGGGAGCATCTTATTCTAACAACAGCTTCCATGTAATAATTCTGGAAGCTTAGAGATAGTTCCTTATGTCAAGGGCATAATACAGACGCCCTGAATCACAAGTTACAAATCTTGAACTGCTTTACTTTTAATTTCACTTATTCCACTTATGAATCCTCATTTAAAGATACTATCTTGTTATTTTAACTTAATATTTTAAACCCTATATTCATTGAGTGGGAATTTACTCAGATGTGGTCAATAACTCTAATAGAAAAACAAAAACAAAACATAATGGCTGCTACAACCGTTATATTGCATCAACTGAATTCCGCTAAGCAATGTTTTACATACTATTTAAAAGGAGTAAGGATTATATGCTAATATACTATATGAATTATTATATGTTAGTATTATTGATAGAACAGGGACTAAATGTTATGTAGGAGTAGAGAGACAATAACTAAATTATGTGCTACTGAGTTTTAATAATGCCATAGTACTTCATTTTTTTTTTTTTGCATGGTTGTCCACAGAAGCATGTGGCATGTCATATAAAGTTTATTGAGCAACATAAAATTGTTGCTATTTGACAGATATAAAGCTGGTGCTGCAAAATAGGCCTGGCATCAAGCAACAACTGAAACCCATTGGGGCAGGCGTCATGATGCCCCATGCTCATAAGCATTTTCAGGGTTGCCAGGTTTTTACCCCTAATTGGGCTATTCATATACGCTATGCTTGTTTGACCTCCCATTTGAGATTTACCTTCTTTTGTTGCTATAACAACCTCCACTCCTCTGGGCAGTCTTTTTTATCCCAGAGTTTGGAGCATGGTGGTTGGGATTTGTGTTCATTCAGCCACTCGTGAGCTCAAGCAGCGATGTCGGGTGAGGAGGCCTGGGGTGCAGTCTGTGTTCCAGTTCATCTCTAAGGTGTTGAGATCATGTCTCTGTGCACCTTGGCAAACCTTGTCTTCATGGAGCTTACTTTGTGCACAGGGGAATTGTCATGCAGGAACAGGTTTAAGCCTCTTAATTTCTAGTGAAGGAAAACTGTAATGCTACAACATCCGAAAGATATCTTATACAACTCATATTCATGGTTCTGACTTTTGTTTGGATAAGAACCGCATATGGGTGTGAAGATCATGTGTCCACAAACATTTGGTCACATTGTGTAAATACAGTTGCTGAAAGAATCTTGTTTTAGAGCAAATCATCAGAAAATGATCTAGTAAATCTCTGCAAACTCTAAATCCAGACTGTTTGTCTATGATGTCTAGACAGAGCATTTCTTTTGTTTAAGTTATTTGGCAAAGATTGGGAGAAGAAAATGGAGAAGTATGAAGAGGATAATGTCTGTATATGAGAAATGCATCTACCCCACAGTGACTTTGTTTGTATGTGAAGGCTGAGAAAGAAAAAAAAAAATTCTCCCTTTTCTAATGCCTCGTTTTTTGGGGGGCTAGTTTCAAGTCTTTTGTGTGGTTTTTGAGCCGTGGTTGGTTATTCCTGTATTTTGACAATCTGTGAAGTGAAGCAAAGCAACACCCATGGTTAGTCTGTCTCCTTCAGAAGCATCAAAGTAGCAGAAAATTATTTTCAGAGTGCAGTCTTAAAAAAGGGTTGCTGTGTGGAAAATAATAGAACAAACAAACCAAAAAATATACAGTGCCAGACTTACAGAGAGTAGGCCAACTTAAAAAATTTACCACACACTGTCGCAAGCTTTGCGTTTGATCAGACTTGAGCAGGTGCTCATCTGAAAAGAAGACTCGAGTCATTTATACACCTGAGGTTCAAGCTTGATTTCTGAGACTGCTTTATAATGCACCGACGTCCAGCATCTGAACATCTGAGCTAGCCGTGACCCCAGTATGCTCCTAATCGGCCCCAGGAAGCCGTAACAGCAAGAGAAAGGGGGAGGTGAGACGAGACAAGCAGGCACAGTCAGACGGGGGAGGCTGCTTACTTATTAGTGCTGTTGACTGAACATTTTTAATGAAGGAAATTAATTGGAAAGCCTCATTAAAGGGAGAAACAGAACGTAGAACGCAGAACAGCTGAGAGCGAACCCCATAATAAGGCGATATTAAAAGCTCTACCATTAGACTTATTCAGATTACACTCTCGCTAATGCACTCAGCTGTGTTATGCAGATCTCTCAAGGAACGTAAATGAATGATCGGGACTGGCATTTTTACCTTACTATGCTTACATTTTGTTTATTAGATATTCTGAAGATATTCCTAAAGAATCTTACCTGGGTGTTGTAGGCTTATGCCTAAGAACTAAGTATATGCTAATATAATCGTAATCACTGTCTTATGCTCATCCCAGGATTCTTGTTTACAATATACACTGATCAACCATAACATTAAAACAACCTGCTTAATAATTTGAAGGTCCTCATTGTGCCACCAAAACAGTTCTGACCCAAGGCATGGACCTCTGAAGGTGGGCTGTTGTATCTGAAACCAACTTGCATCTAGAATTCATTAACTCAAGGCTAGCTTCTTTCATTGCTTCCTTTGCTTTTTCACTAGTTGTCCTTCCTTGGACCACCACTTTTGGTAGGTACTAACCACTGCATACCTGGAACACACAAGACCTGCAGCTTTGGAGATGCTGTGACCCAGTGATTTAGCTATTTGGCGATTTAGCCATGTTGTCCTTGTCAAAGTCACTCAGAGCCTGATGTGTACCTATTTTTCCTGCTTCCAACACATCAACTCCAAGAACTGAATGTTTATTTGCTGCCTGATATATCCGAGACCTTGACAGGTGCCATTATTACAAGAACAAGATAATCAATGTTATTCACTTCACCTGTCAGTGGTTTTGGCTGATCGTCTATAAATAATACCACATGACCATCCTTTCAACACACTTGTTTTACTGTTTTACGTTATACTATAGAGTTGTAGAAGAGCAAAGATTTCTAATCTTCTATCTGGTGTCACCCAGAAGAGGGCAAATACCCATTTGACCCGTTTAATTCTTCTAGAACGTTGTACTTATGTCATTTCTGGAACTTTTTTTTTCATGGAACTAAATTTACATCTGAATTTACACAAAGTTGCTTTGTGACAATGTCTATGCGTTTAACATTTTCAGGGCAGTGTCTTAGTTCCTGGGTAAGTTCCAGCTCAAATGTTTGTGTGACAAAGCATTTATGTAAATAAAATAAATGAGCAAATACAATTCTGTGTTCCAGATAAGATGTTGTACATGCAAAGTTATGCAGCTTATTTAATAATACACCATATTAAAATGATCAAGATTGTCTGGAATTTAAGCCTGAAAGAACCTATCAACCATGATAGACCATGCTATCTGTTTTTTTTTTGTTTTTTTTACCCATCATGCCTGAACCCTCTCTTATTTGATGGCCTATTTATTTCTGTAGAGTGCTTGCATCTAGTGTTTATGTGCCTCAGCTCATTCACAAGCCCAATCAGCTGCCATTGTCTCATGAGTGCCTCCGTATGAAGAGGTCAGTTTAGAAAAACCATGGTAAGCACAATCTTTGCGCAATACTCTTATATACGAACATTTGCCACCTGCTCTGCTTGTCAAACAAGATGACTAGTTAAATAGCATAAATGCAGTAAGTGTCTATTACAGTGTGTGCAATAGAACTGCAATTTTGACAACCCCTCAAGTGAGGAGAGAACGAGAGGATAGTAGCATAGCATCTCAGCAGGTGGCAAGATGATGACTTGGCTGTATAGGAGTCCATGCAAAACAAGTGGAGACACGGCTCTGCTGCCAGTTATTCGACCACTCTGACAGAAACAAGGCCTGTATCTAAAATTCGCAAGGAAAACCCAGAAATGCAACTATATGATAACGTCAGGTTCATTTTAGGAGAAAGTGGCAAGTTAGGCAACTAGACAAAAGAGAGAGAAAGACCAAACATGAGCAAGTCAGACTGTTCATTTAAGATGATATGGCAGAGTTTGTTTCTCAGTCACAAAGGACACAGCAGCCAATTAAAATTTCTGTGCCATTTAATCAAGAGGGAACAATGTCTCGGCAGACTAACTTATTCAAATTTAATTAGCATCAGGGCAGGAAAATGGTTTCATTTATCAGTGAATTTACTGAGTGCTAAACTTTAGCCACTATGGTGTATTAGCCTGAATGTACTATGATATACATACTTAATAACACATGACTATTTTATATAAACTGACTATATCATATTATAGTACTAAGTAATCATTTAATTATCGCATTAACATATTTTATTATTCAATTATAATTACATAATATTTTGTTTCTCTGACATTAAATCTTTATGAATACACATATAATTGTACTTAATTTCATTATTTATTTCATTATTCATTCATGTATTTATTTATTTATTTTTTTTTTTATTATAAGGAGTAGTACCGTGTGGTATTTTAACCATTTAACTTACATCTAATGTTGTGAAACATCCTTAAAACATCCTTGACCCTAGTTCCTGTTATCACTTACATTTCAGCATCTTTCCCTCACTAGCATTACTTTTTATCTCGAATAAAAAATAAATAAATAAAAAAATTTCAACTTTTGTCATTTTATCAAGAACATCCTCTAGGGCATGTAAACTTGCTGACTGCTTCCAGGAACTGGTACTGGAGGCACCATCCACAAATTCTTTACAGAATGATAAGATTCTCCATATCATAGATTATGTTTCTTATTTATCAAATAACATTTTTCAATCCATTAACTATTTTTCAATCCATTAACTAGTCCATACTTTTGTGTTGTTATCTATGTATACCACTGTAGAACATTGCTGTTTTCTCCTGGTCCTGATTTTTGTCTCCTCATGCTTCTGCTTCCTCCTGAATACATCACTGATCACTGTTTGCACCTGCCTCTTGTAATTAGTCTCATTTTGTCTCATTAGCCTGTGTACACACCTCTTAGTTTGTATGCATTATTTGCAATCTTCCTGTGTTAGTTATGCATTTCTGAGCTCTGCAACCTTTTTTCTAGCTCCTTGCTTTCCTAGTTGTCTAAAACTATTTGAGCTTCTATGATTTTGAGGGGTCCTGGTGTGTTCATGGATTGTGCTATTGTGTATATATAATTTAGATGAATGTATTTATGTATGATGAAAGTATGTAGGGCTCAGTGCTCAATGTGCTGCGTCACTGATCAGAAGGTTGAAGTTCAAGCCTCCAAACTGCCAAACTATCACACTTGGGCCCTTGAGCAAGGCCCTTAACCTCACTTGAAGTGGTGGCTCACACAGTTAAGGCTCTGGGTCACTGGTCGAAAGGTCGGGGGTTTGAGCCTCAGTACTGCCAAGCTACCACTGTTGGGTCCTTGAGCAAGGCCCTTAACCCCCCCTGCTCCAGGGGCGCTTTATCATGGCTGACCCTGCGCTCTGATCCCAGCTTCCTAATAAGTTGGGATATGTGAAAATAGGGGCAGTGGTGGCTCAAGTGGTTAAGGCTCTGGGTCGTTGACTGGAAGATCAGGGATTCAAGCCCCAGCACCGCCAAGTTGCCACTGTTGGGCCCTTAAGCAAGGCCCTTAACCCTCTCTGCTCCAGGGGCGCTGTATCATGGCTGACCCTGCGCTCTGACCCCAACCTCCAAGGATGGGATATGCGAAGAAAGAATTTCACTGTGCTGTAATGTATATGTGACAAATAAAGGCTGTTTCATTTTTTCGTTTCATTTTCACTTGCTCCAGGGGCAATGAACAATGGCCTGACCTTGTGCTCTGACCCCAGTTTGATAATAACCTGGACTATGCAATATCCCTTTTTTGGGCAGTGGCAGTGGTTAAGTCTCTGGGTTGTTGATCAAAGGTTGGGGTTGAAGCTCCAGCTGTTGGGCATTTAAGTCCCTTAACCCTCTCAGCTCCAGGGATGCTTGATCATAGCTGCCCCTGTGAATTGACCCCAACTTCCTCAGCTGGGATATGTGAAGAAAAGAATTCCACTGTGCAAAAATGCATGTGTGGGGATAAAGGATTCTTCTTCTTTGTGGTGCCTGTTTCTTGATCATTCTTGGTTAAATACTGAACTTCAGAAAGGGGGATTGTTCATTCCTGCAATCAGCCAGTCACATAATGCCTAAAAACATGCAAATAAGCACTCTTTACAACCGTGTTAAACAGAAACAAACACTCTTAACTGGCAAGAAGAAGAAACACTACCAGGCACGGGTTCACAATTGGGCAATTGATGATTGGGAAAAGACCAGACCATGTTTTCTTGTTTGTTCTTGTTTGTTTTTTTTTCTCTCTTTATCTTAAACCAGCAACTTGTAGCCACAAACTAAGAGCAAATTAAAAGTAATTTGCTATCAAATAAATTGAGCCTGTGTTTTTCATTGGAGCTGGACTCATGTCAAGTACAAGCCTGCTTACTTACAAAGTATTTCCTCTGAGATCTCATTGGCTAAGCAATCTTATGGAAAGAAAAGGCATAATGGTCTAATAAACCGTCAGCTTGTTTAAGCTTTATCAGCACTCTTTAGAGTCTGATTGCACTCAAGTGTTAAAAGAATAGCAGTCGATTAGGTCCGGCAAAGGAGAAAGTGTACCTAATAAAGTTGCTACTAAGTGTGTGGCAAAAGAAAAGGCCATATTTTTTGTAGGCTTGGAGATAAACTAGAAACATTGAAGCTTGTGCTTGCTTTTAGTCCCGGTTATACACTTTGCTGTTTTGTTTTGTCTTTTAACTATCCGTGGATCTGATGGCAACTACCTGGGGACACTGAGAACAATGAAACTGAGAAGCTAGCTAACTGGAAATAGGTTATAGTGTTAAGTAGTGCCAACACACCACAGATGCTGTTTCAACATTTCCTCAGAAACGATAACTATCCTTGGAGCCATTTGGATTTTAAAATACCAAACAGAAGGACTATTTAGACATCAAATCATTCTGTTTTCATCATCTTGAATACCTTCCAAAACTCCCAATTTTAGATTTTAAACCTTTTTTTTTTTTTAGGGAATCCATTTATCCTGCCTTATGTTTCTACTTCTGTAGATTGTGTACTTTTATGCAGATTATGAACTGATATTAGTTTATAGCAACTTTTTAGAGACACAACGATAATACAGAAAAGTGGTGAATACAGTTGGCTTTTTCATATATACTAGAGATGATGTTAACAGACATGCTAAACTTAACACATTTTGCATAAGCTCTGCATTTTAAGCTGTATTTTATTTCCAAAAAGGCCAACTGACATGTATATGTGGAATGATTGGCAGTTGTGTGAAACATTATAATCTCCAATACTGACATTAGTCTCACATTAGTAATCGTTGGGCTTTTCCTGCTTGAAAGATACTGAAGCAGCACACTCGCGTTCTGGCTATCAATGGAAAATATTTTGAGTTAATTAGCTAAAGAAATGCACAAGGAAAATGCTATGGAGGCTTTAAACAATCCATCCCTCACCAAACTCTCTTTTTTACCAGCCTGTGGAAAATTTAACATTGCAAAACAATGACACCTGAGACACATTTCTTTCCATAAATGCTACATAAATGTCTCCTCAAAGAAACATTTTGTAGAACACCTACTGCCCAAGACGAGAAACATTGTCGTAATGAATGTGTTTATTAATATAAATCTGTGATTTCAGTTCTGTGAGCTGTTGCTTTAGTAAAAAAAAATCTTATTCAAGAATTTAACAGGGCTGTGAAGTAATGTGAAATAAAACTAGTGGGGGAAAAAACATGTAAACATTTTGACCATAGACATAATAGTATGTTAGCTCTACTATTTCGTGAATTCGAGAAATCAATTGGTTGTAAAATTGGAATTAGAATAAATGTGCACATTGAAACAGTTCAACAGTGAAAAATATCAGTCTTGTGGAACCATTTCATAATTCCCATGAGGGAGTATTTAAAACTGCACTGTGTTTTTTTTTTTCCATCCATTTTCTCTCCTCTGGTCATTAGCCAATTCCCACCCACATTCTTCTTATCACACTAAATTGGGCATGTTGAGTTCTAGAATGTTGTTTATCTGACACATAAAACCATTGAACCACATGTTTTGAAACATGCTTATGCTGCATAACATGACAATGTAAAGTGCTATCCACCCTCTTCCACATACATGAACTGAATGATTCCCAAAATTGTCCAGTGGTTCATGCCATAAGAGAATGTGGTAGCTTAGTGGTTTAGGGAACCTTGAGCAAGGTCCTTAAACCTCAATTGCTCTTTTTTTTTATATAAAATGAGATTAAATGTAAGTCGGTCTGGATAAGGATGTCTGACAAATGTCAGAAATGTAAATGTTTTGGCTTCTACTTTTTCATATGTGATAGGTTATAGTAGTTAAGGTGTTGGGCTAGTGATTGGAAGATTGTAAGTTTGAATCCCAGGTCTACCAAGCTACCACTGCTGGGACAATGTTAAAGGTCCTTAATGGTCAACTGCTCAGTTATATACAATAAGGTGTTCTGGATAAGGGCATCTGCTTTATACCATAAATGTAATGCCTTCCCTACCACCTACAGAGCTTTAGAAAGTTTTGGCATCATCAGGGTACAGTCTTTGTGTTATTCCAGTCAGGAACCTTGGGTTTCTGTCTTTCTTTTTTTCCAGTATTACTCATTATTCTGGTTCAGGGTTGGAGCTCTCTACTAAGTAATTCTGATGTGAAACATTATCATCGTACACAGTGTGTCTTTCCTGATTCTGTCTGGTTTCATGTTGAGTCTCCTGTGGAAGTGGAATAAGAGGACTGTGCAACCCAGCAAGCTATTTATAGTGGAAATTGACTGACTCCATGCTTTGATTGACTGCATAATTTGGAAGTCTAATGTATAATTAACTTTTATATGCAGCGCAACAGCAGAAAACAGAAATGCCGTCTTTGTTTATTCGTCTCTATATTGGGTCACTTGCTTGATTGCAGATTAGTAAGTCATTGATTGCAGAAAACAGTTTAAATGCATGATTTGCTTTGGTAAATCCTAATGTAGAAGCATTAAGGTTGGACATTAGCATTTAGTAACTAGCATTACTGTACCAAGGCTTTGACTATGTATATACTAGTCCCTGAAAGGAATATGTTGTGACATGTTTTCATTTCACTTCTGTCACATCCACCAATTCCCAATCCCATCTGGTTTGTTGAACTAGGAATTTATGCATTAGTGAAGATAAGTGAAAATACCCCTAAAGGCATGAATGATAAAATTCAAAAAAGACTTTCACACCTTGTTTATTCACTGAACCTGGAAAGAATTTGAGGTGATTGTGCTTCTTGTTTTCCATTCAAATATCTGGAGTGTGAAACATGCCATGTTGTGCACCTACAGTACATACTGATCAAGTCTTAATCAAGAGAAAAAATAATAAATGTGTGGAATGGTGTACTCTTAGGCTAAAAGATGAACCTGCTTCACACTTTCTAGCTTACACATACTGTATATTATGCAACATTGCTCAAGAATGTTATATGCATTATATGCAATAGGGATGCCTCAGTACCAATGCTGGTATCGTACACATTTACTCGTACTCATGCTCCAATACCAACATCTGATCCCACGTGATACTATGACATAAGTCTGGTGTACGATGTGCTAATGAGCAGATGTCGAGACATGAAAGCGATCCGGATACATTTCATGATTAATGATGGCAATCAAAACAAAGCCGCCTGCAAACTGTGCTCTGTGAAAATATCCAAAGAGGAGCACGAGTGCCTTCCTACCATGCAAGTAACCTGATAAAGCATCTTAAATGAAAAACCCAGCATGAATAGTACATCGCTAGCAGCACATAAGCAGTAAACAATGCTGCAACAAACACTAGCTTGTTGAGAACCGATTACACTCGATAACTCGAGCACTTACCCAGAATAATGTTCTTGACAAACTTCTTCCATAGGTCTTTGACGATGAAGGATTCAGATGCAATGAAAACTTACCTGTACAGAAATATTGCAACCCTATTTGACCTAAGGTGACTCAGCTAAAGCACTTCATTTAAAATCAACTACCCAACATTCTAAATAATAAGGCTTTAGTATATTGCTAATGGTAACCGATGAGTAATATCAATAGTAAAAAACTTCATTCAATCTAAAATAAAATAAAAAAAAAAAAACAGAAAAGAAAGCATCACTGACTGTAGACACTGTCACTTTGTAAAAGAGAATCCCAAAGTTTGGCTCCAAAAGAAAACAAACTGTCTCACTTATTCAAGGCATGGTTTGTCTACGGTGGCTGCCAGGCCACTCACCCTCTGCCAGTCAGAAGCAGGATGCCGTGTCTGCATCTTCTCCAGCACTGTACTCCTGGCGACAGCTGTTCCCTCGCAGACTGCTGATGCACTGTATTCTGTAGCCCTTTAACAAAAAGCCGGCTTGCCCCTGAGCCAGATCTTGGGCATGCATGTCACATTCCATCTCCATCACTCTGCGTCCCTTCCTCGGTGTCACACGGGCAGCCCCACTCATGACTGGACATGATTTGATTCTTGGACTGCAGTTGGTGCAGCTTTGAACACATGGACAAAGGTGAGTCCAAAGGTCATTTGTGATTTTTTTTCTGAAGAACGAAAATAATTTTAGCTTCTCTGACAATTCCAAAAATGCATTTCTTGCCTAGAAGACTAGAAATAAGACTTTCAGGACAAAATGTCTAACTGCATGGACGTGCACTTAACAATTTATATCAGTCAAAGCCAGCATTTTTTTTTTTTTAGAAAGGTTCTTCATGCACTTAGGATGAGGATTATCCCAGTCAGAATGGAGACATCTACTGAGGTGTCTTGTTTAGGCCAAATTTAAAGCAGCATCTCATCTATACATTCTTCTCAGTGCACAAATATCTGCAGTGGACCTGACTTTTATTAGATGATTTGATTAAACTGGCATAAGAAACTGTCACTTTGACTGAGATGTATATTATTAAATGTAAGTGAATTTTGTTTGCTTTGTATAGGCTAGTTGAGTCACTCACACACATTCACTAGCCTAGTGCTGTCGGGATTTCAACTAGCCAGGGTAGTGGGGGAAAAAAAGCAGTGAGGTAGATGATGGGGTAAGAAGCAGACTAAATGTATTAGAATTATCGAGTTACTGGTTTTCAACAAGCTAGTGTTTGCTGTAGCATCGTTTTCTGCCATGCGCTGCTAGCAATGAACTACTCATGCTGAGTTTTGCATTTAAGTTGCTTTATCCAGTTGTAGAGGCAGATGGTAAGAAAAGAAAGTAGGCTAAATTTACTTACTTAGTCTAAAAATATTTAGTCTGGCCCTGCCTCTTGGAGCTGAAATGTACTACACAAAAAAGTGGGATTGGATCGGATAGCGATGTACAACCCAGGGCTATGAAAGCATTTTTCTGTTTTTCACACAGCATTCACAATGGTCGTATTTCAGTCTAAAGAATTATTTTCTTTTAGACCAAATTCAGTCTTTCTGTGTGAAGGAGCACTTTTCGAGCCACGGGTTGCAGGTCACTACCTGATCCCGCTAAGCTAGTTTAGAGTGGAGCATGCCAACTTGCTTTTAGCTGCTAGTGAGTCTTAGGTTAAACATGGCAAAAAAAAACCTTCCACACTCTTCTCTAGACTTAACATTCTCCACCCATCATTAAGCTATATGAAGTTTCTTCACTACACTGAGTCAAAAATTTCAACTGAACTGCTGAAGCTTGTCCAAATAGTGCATTTTAAGAATTGTTACATCGTTAAATAGTGTAATATGATACATAGCGTTATTATATTTCACATTTATTGCACCAATTTATTTGATTTCGCCATTAACAGTTTAGTCGTAACAGCACTGATGCAGGAAATTTAATTTGTAGCATGGCTGTTAATTGAAGTGCACTTTGACCTGTTATTTGGTGCAGAGAAAAAACAAACTGAAAAATAGTAGTTTCCTAAAAACAAATGTTTGCCTAAATTATGGAAAAGAGAATTATTTGAGATGCTGGTTGACTAGTTAAATTAGTAGTGTTTGTAGAGCATTATCGCTAAATAATTATGCTGTTAATCTTAAAAATGGAAGATTTCAAAGAGAAATTTCAAAGAAAATTTCTTCTTTCGCTTCTCTGTTCCATTAGCTGAAGCGAATTGATATCGACTGAACCTGATATGTGTTGTACATGTGGGCAGCAGGTACCTCAGCATTGCCACCTCACAGCTCCAGGATACTCGATTCTCTGGTTTCCTCCCACTGTCTAAAAACATACTGTAGGAAACTCGCTACACTAAACTACCCCTGGGTGTGAATATGTGTGTGAAAGGCGTCATATCTTTGCATCCTGAGGGAATTCTCATGCTTTGCACCCAACAGTACTGCAGTTGGCTCTGGATCCAAGCAGATGAATCCAAGCAATGAATGAATGTGTATGTTTGTGGGTTTAATCTTTTTTCCTCTCTTTATATTCAATGATATTCTCATGCTTTTTAAACTATGACCCAGTAACCGTTGACATCATGGATGCTAGTTAACCACATTTGTTGTACTTGCTAAATCTATGGCAAAAAACATGTATATAACCCTTTTACCAGCAGCCATGTTACTTATTTAGGAATGAAACCTTGCAAAAGTTGAGATACAGTTGCCTGATGTAGGGAAAGCCTTAGCTTTGAGAGAATACCGGAAATATTATCAGAATGAAACGATGACAACTTGTTCGTCCAACAAAAATTTGGAGAAGCCTTAAGTCTGAGAAGATTTTACTCTCATGGCTTTTAACAGTAATTTTCTTATTACTGTACGGTATATTAGGCTATCCTTCTACTAAATACGACATAGAAACTATGCTTACACCAATATAGAGAGAACACACAGAACTAATCCAAAACCTATATATACACACACATTTAACAAAATAACTAACCTACGCTGAGATGGGGTAAATTCAGTGTTGAAAGAGCAATAGGGGCTAAATGGCACAGCAATCACAGAATCACACATTTAGCACTTAAAGTGGTTTATCCAAAATTACACTGTTGACGCTCGGTGTTTAGCACAGCTTTTCTGTTCTTTCAAAAAAAAGTAGTTTGTGTGTTGCCTCTTGGCTTGTGGAGTCATCATCATGTGTTTCTCCGTGGTCTAACAGCTTACTGTCTTTCTGTTTTGTGTTTATATTTATCTCCTTTCGTGGTTATTCTTGCTCGGTCTGTTGGATCATGCCAGCTTTGAGCCTTTGCCTAGGTTTATTTTGAAATGCAGCCAGGTTTGCCCTGTTAAAAGAAAAAAAAAAATACAAGATGTTATTTAACTTTTGATTTGCCTTCTGGCTGCTTGCTGTAATGTTAGACATAATCTGGTAAGTTGTCCAGGAACAAACTGAATGTTTAAAAGTGTCTTAACTGCTTTTAATTAGTGCACACAGTTTTGATGAATTGGATGCAATATCCTGAAATAAGTCGCAATCTCTGGGTTTTTTTTTAGCACATCTGGAAATGTTGTGCAACCCGATATCTAATATACAGTAACTAGCTCCGTCATTGTGCATCCTGACAGCCATCAAGCACAATGGAACCACCTACATGGGCCTAATGAACCCTCTATACCTTCTGTGAGCTACATAAATTTGAAGAAAACAACAAAAGTTTACAATACCCAGTACATCAGTGACAGAAGGTTGGTCAAAATCATCAAATAGAACCTGATTCAATGGACATGAATTGTTTTTTGTTCTTCTCAGTCAGCTTTGGGAAAATATTCTGATGGGTCTTGCATGGATCATCGCACCTTGGCTCATCTTTCACCTCACACGGCACACAGTAACCTGGGTATTACATCATCAAAGCAGCGGAGCAGCCGGTGACGGTCGGAGTGGGTGTTTGGAGGCATCATCTCTGCCAGACGATTCTGTCGTTGTGTCTCTCAGGCACAAAAATATCCCTCCTGCTCCCTCCTTGCAGCTTTTTAGCCTTGATAGGATCGATATCTTACTCTCATAAAAGAAAAGCTTGGATTTTATTGATAATAAAGAAAAATACTCCAAGATGATCTTACCCATCTACCTTCAAATGACAGATTTTCCTCCTCCACCACCTGGTTACCTAGGGAACTATTCTTTTTTTTGCCCCCAGCTATGAGTCTCCAACCTCAGGATGAATAATGCAAACAGTCAGATTTAGGTCATTAAGAACAAACCGAACACTGCTGCCACGTTGATTATCAGATTAGATAGAGACGATATGAACTAAGAAGTCATTAGTAGCACTAAGCCTGCGAGCCGCCAGATCGATTTTTCTGCAGTCCTCTTTAGAGATTTTAAATATACACAGTGTTGTGATAGGTCCCAGAGGCAGTTCAGCCAGCATTAGGTCTAATTCAGCCTTTCCCTGCCGGAAAAAAAACAAAAAAAAAACAAACCATAGCTGACAATTGACAGCTGGGTGACAATTAAAGAGGCCAGATATTGGTAGTCCCCAGTGGGTGGGAGAATTTTGTTGGCTCTCAAATGGCTTATTATACGCAGACACCTGGCAATGACTTGGGGAGCAAATATTCAATTAAAGACAGGAATGTTTGGTGGCTTTATAATGTTTACTTTGAGTTAATGATCTGTTCTTCTTGGGTTCATTATTTCTTTGGCTGTAATTGATTTTTTTTTTTTGCCTCTGATTTGCGCGCCAATTTTTTAATGTTGAATGTTTTCTGATGAATCAAATAAATAAATAAATAAATTAATTAATTAATTAATTAATCAATATTATTATGTTGTTTCATTATTAATAACAATTATTATTATTATTATTATTATTATTATTAAATTTACAACATTGCCATATGCCCTTATCCTGAGCGTCTTACATTTATCTAATCTTATACAACTGAGCAATTAAGGGTTAAGGTCCTTGTACAAGGGCCCAAGAATGGCAGCTTGGTGGACCTGGGTTTTAGATTCACAATATTCTGATCAGTAGTCCAACACCTTAACCAGTAAACTACCAATTCATTGATGATGTTGATGAAAATGTTGATCATCATTTTATTATATAATTTTAGAATTAATCTGCATCTCTGCAAATAAGCATCTCTGTACCACATTGCTGTTGAATTCTTTGTTGAATTTTAGATTGGTCCCAAATTGTTGATTGTTTTTTGTTGAAGCTTGTATGAAGGCATGTAATCTAGGGCTAATAATAAAAAAAATAATAATGTGATTAAAGAACGACAAAAAATTATCATTGATATGGTGAGATATATCCCATATTATTAAATGTAACTATAAATGGATAAAAAAAGACCAGCGTTCTGAGTATTAATAAACACAAAGCTAAATAAAAAATTTAAAAAAAGAAGAAGAAATTTTTTGCACCTAACCACCCTGTCGTTGATTAATTTTTCTAAGAGAGCACCCCCTGCATTGTTTCATTCCTTATATAGATTACAGAAAGCTGCACAGTAACATGGAATCTTGCTCAAGTAGCAAGTATGCAGTGGCTTGCAGCATGGTTTCAATATCATTATCGTTTTTATTGATCCGCTACTGAAAGAAGTCTCATTTCCAAACCACAGAACTTTCACTTCAGTAAAATTAGTCCCAGATTTAACACATGCTCACCGCATGCTTCCTCCCCCAAATCCCTCCCCACACCCTGCTCTATCTTTGCAGAGAACGCACAAACCACTTCGCAAAGTTAGCCTCAGAGTTCCGTAATTAATCACTTACTGTCAAGTGCAAATAAACAGGGCCAAAAAGATGCCAAGTTATGCAGGGCCTCTTCTGTTCGCAATCTCTAGTTAGAATTATTCCTCGTTCCTACCTTCTGCTCTCTCTCCTGGCTTGCTGTCTCACTGCATAATGAGAAATTATTTACCGTTTCCTGTTGAAGAGCCGCATATTGTTTTATTCATCAGTGGAACCGGCTGTTACGAGGCTGCGGCTACTGGTTGAGCAAGTCTTCCCTTTTCAATTACGCATACGACCCGGCAGATTTTGCTGCAAAACACGAGTCTTGTTTGAATTAGTTGGTCAAAGGCGAACAAAGCATGCACAGATGTAGTGATTAGCACTTTTGACCTCTGAGTTCTGAGAAAAAAAACCATCTGTTATCATTTCAATACAGTAAGGCCGTACGCAGGATGAATACAACTCGAGGTTGGATCAAAGTACGAGAGATGATCTTTAACTCAAAAATTAAATGCTACTCATTAGACAGTGCTTTATGGATTTTTATGCACTCCAGCCTTATGAAATGTTATAAATCAATAGTGCTGGCTATATAATGATTATGATAACGAGCCAACGTTGGTTTTATAATATGATTTTCTTCACAGTTTTTAATGAAATGAAATCAATGCTAATATGTTAAAATGATGTTGCGATAACTCTGGGGGAACAAAAACACACACAGAGACATGGACAAACAAGTAAAAACTGCAGATAAACTGATAACCAGATCAAACCAGGGGACCCTGGAGTTGCATGGTGGCTATCTTATCCACTGTACCACCTTTCAGTCCATATATATATATATATATATATATATATATATATATATTTCCCATATGCTATTTCTTATACCTTACATTTGCTAGTGTGCGACAAAAAAAAATTTCAATAGGTTAACAAAATCCACTGAGAGGGCTTTCCTGATTCTGCAGAGTGAGCACAGATACACAGCAGCATCAGTGCACAGGTCAGTGAAGCACAAACAGACCACTTAAGGTGCAAATGTACAGTATACTTCACTCTCACCATGTGCTCTCAGCTGTAACATGAGCAGGGTTGTTCAGATATTCGCTTTCATATCTTATGTACAGTATATCTTGAGGATTAAAAGATATAACTAGAAGCCATTGCACAGCTAAAATATCTCTGTCTGTCTGGTTTCCAAGTTGAACTGTAATGTTCCCTTTCAGCCATTGTTGTGATTGTTGCCATGATCCATTTGTCAGACCTAAAACTCATACCATACATTTAGAAGAATCTAGAATATCTGGAATACTGGTACACAAAATAGACGACGATGTGTAATAGGAAAACTGCTTGTGTATGTACTCTGTAACAGTCTGGAATAGTAAATGAGTATATATATATATAATTATAATGCTAAAATGGTCTCATCATTTTTATAATAATTCATAGAAATTTAAAGAATAAGCATTAAGATGAATAACTCAATAATACAATGGGAATTGAATGGCTTGTGGTTAGGGCAAGGGTCAAAATTAGCATGTAAAACTTTTTCTTCAACCTCATGTGTATGAAGTCCAAGGATATTTTACGTTGAGATCAATGCGGCACAAAGAGATTTATGATTAGATATACTGTGATTTTAAAATAAGTATCTAAAAGCAAACACCCTTAAATTGTGAGTATCCTTAAAATGACCCCATTACCTTCTCAGCTACTGTGTAAAAACTATGGAGTACACATGCAATATCCTCAGTGTTCTGTCAGCCCCTTCCTACTGCTCCACGGAATGATTTCCTGAGGCTTGCCGCAGGTCTTGCGAGTCTAGCATCTCTTCTAAATCTTGGACATATGCTATTAATTTCATAATAACACAGCATCTTGCACCGCCATATATTTTTTTCACCTAGCGCAGCGTTAGCGTCGACGGACATGAATTGCAAATGTCCATGAAGGATAGGAGGCTTAGCTGACACATCGTCTTGCAGAATGGCAATTTTTTTTTTTTTTTCAGCTTGCTCACTCAGCCTCTCCTGGGAAATGTCATGTTACTGTGTTTGATGAGAGAAAGATGACGGACGGATTTTGTTCTCCAGTGAATTCGCACAGCCGTAAGGCCTACAGGGGAATGGAGCTTGGGGACTGCAAAATTGCAGCTCAAAAATATCACCCGCAGGTTTTAACTAGCACCAGCTGGTGTGGACTTTGGCATATGGTTAATTTTAGTGACCCCTAGAGGTGCAGTTTCTTTATTGAATACAGCAAGCGCACAGGTTCATCTTTAGCTTGTCCTTGCAGAAGCATTATCTTTAAAGTGACGCTGAGCGGCTGCTTTGGGATGCCTGACAAGCCTGAAATTCTCAGTCAGGGCTTGTTCATTCATTTCATTCATCTTCATTAAGCACTTTATCCTGAGCAGAGTCATGGTGCATAACACTGAGCGTGAGGCGGAACAAACCCTGAACGGGATGTCAGTCCATCATGGGGCACCGTTCTCTTATGTTGTTGGGAACCGAGAGAAAACCAGGTAACCCTGAAAAAAACCCGGACAGACATGGAAGAACATAAAGAAACTCTAGCTAGACACTAACAAGTTACACTGTAATGTTTAGCAATTCATGAATAGCAACTGACTGACAAGCTCTGTTTCTCTTTAAAACAATCAGCTGTTGCTGTGACTGTTGCCATGATCCATTTATCAATTCAAAAACCCTTACCATACCATTCAAAAGTATTTCCTAATATAGAATATCTGGAAAACGGGTATTTAGAACAGCCCTGTTGGTAGGTTTAAGAGGTTTTTTAAAATTTGAACACTAGCTGAGAAGGTGATTGGCTGCAGTCTCCCATCTCTCCAGGAGCTGTACCTCTCCAGGACGCAGAGACGTGCAGCCAAGATCGCAGCTGACCCCTCTCATCCCGGAACGAACTTTTTCAGTCCCTCCCCACAAGAACAGATTCTTCCCCACTGCAGTCAGCCTGCTGAACAGTGTGCCTCACTTACCCCCAAAGGATACCCCCCCACCCCCACCCAGGACACTCACTTCCACATTCTAAATTGCACTACTGTCATTCAAACTCACACTTTTGTACACAATACTTATCTCATTTTACATTGTCTACATACCTCATATCTGTATATATGTTTGGACAGTCACTTTCACCTTTTACATTTTTCTATTGCACTAATTTTCATACAAGTCACCTTATACAGTATTTATTTAACTTATTTACCTGTGTATATGTTTGCACCTGACACCAAGACAAATTCCTAGTACTGTAAAGTGCTCCTTGCTGACCCTTTGCTGTACCTGGCAATAAAACTTTTTCTGATTCTGATTCTAGCTGTAATATGAAAACTGCCATTTGAGACTCTAGCGCTAGTTAGTTGTTTAGCCAACACATTAGCTTAAAGGTGTCATGTTGTATGTCGTCACCTAAAAGCTTGATTCCATCATTGCTGTGCCATTTTAGTGACTCTAATAAAATATGTATTTAACCATTCATAAAAACATGTTAATCCACTTCAAGTATGCTGCACTTCAAAGCTGCACTTTGCTTTTAAACGATTAATAGATTTGAAAGCAACAGTTGAGTTGAGTTTTATTACACCGGCGAATACACAAATACACAAATGTGGCTGACTAGAATCCATGCTGATGGTGTAAGAACGTTATTTAACTTTTACTATTATTATTACTACTTTCCATCTATAGTTTGTGGGGCACTGTTGGCTCAGTGGTAGGTTTCTTGCCTGCCATGCAGAAGGCCTGGGTTTGATTCCCAGCCACTGGATGCAGTGCCAGTCCCAAGCCCAGATAAAAATGGGAGGGTTGTGTCAGGAAGGGCATCCGGTGTAAAACCTGTGCCAAGTTGTTGTGTGGACCAGTTGGTCTGCTGTGGTGACCCCTCACACATGTAGGGAGCAGCCAAAAGATCACCAACAACTTTCCATCTATGGTTTGTTTTCATTCAAATCACAATATCATAGAAAGAAAAGCAAAAAATTTTCTATGAATATATTATATTTATGAATTGATTTCAAGGTAAAAAATAAAGGATATACTATACAATGATACTAAATAGTGTAGGTAGATCAGTGGTGTTATTACTATTTAGGCACACTACTCAGTGCGTATTATGTAGCATAGGACACATGCAAATGTATATAGGGCACAAGATTGCTCATTTATAAGTGCTGATAAAGTGGAGGCAGATGGTCTGTGATGGTCATGACAAGATCTAAAATAAAAAATAAAAAGATGATGCGGAGAATAAATAAGTTATTAGTGACACCGGGCTTCAACTGTGTGTCAGAAAATCCTGCAACAAAACAGCTGATGAAGCAGTGCAAAATAACTTTTACTCAATTACATGGCAGCCATATTATATTATTTAGAAGTTGTAAACACATGGCTTAGGGGGAAACAGTCAGAAAGAGTCCTTTTTCCTATAAAATTGTGACTAAAATGCTGTTTGAAGATGGAGTGCCTATGCTAGATAAAACTAATTCATGATACAAGCTCAAGCCGTAATGATAATTCAGCCCTACAGCATCTAATGCATGCTAATAAGCTGGCACTATGCATAAAGTACGATATTAAGGGCCCATTCTGAACCTCATCCTAGTGGTTGGCTATTAAGCTGGCTATTAAAAGCATCAGTACTCTGTATGTCAGCTATCAAATGCATACAAATATTTTAAAGGACACCTCTTAAAGGCCAGAGTGCTCTACGATTATGATCATTTAGTTTAATTACCATGATTGCCATGGCCAAAAGTTGACAGAATGATATCACTTAGCAACAGGGAATGGCAATTGACTCCATTTAACTCCCCGCTGAACAAATCTATGCTGCGTTATCGAACTTCCTAGAAAATCCTTGAAGGTTATACATCATCAGAGAATTTATGAGCCACAGTGCTGCCCTCTAAATTTATAAAGGCCTTTGCAGGAGGAGGGTGAAGTACAGGAGGGCATGTTTAGCATACCAGAAATCAATCAAGGTTGCATAAAAGCAGCCCTGGTCAGGGGGAAAAAATGGTAGGAAATCGTTTGCAAAATCTCTAACTAGGATTTCTATGGTTTACTGTCATTCTTTGTGATCATTTATATATTCCACATAAGAGGACGATTAAGTGTGACACCTGACATTAAACTTCATCTTGTGTGTGTGCCGAGCTCAAGGGAGAAGTAGTGAGACAGCAAATTGCCCAATTAGACGGTGAAACACACTTAAGGCAGACAAGTGGGACACTCAAGGGTTTGCATTGCTGCTCAGAGCCATAAATGGGAGCTTGGTGAAATTGTGTGTTGTGTTTAAAGTCTATAGCTAATAACCAAGTATGGCTTATGTGGTCTCATTACACCTCCATGGAGACAGCAAGCTGAGTGACAGATGCAAGTCATTAGATCTGTCAAGACAGATTTGATAAACTGTAGCTGTTAAAGTCTGGTCTTAGCATATGTTGCTTTTTCTGCCTTGGGTTTGTGGGAGTTTGAAAAAGAAAATGTTTATAGACTTGTTCTCGTCTGTACAACTGTAAACTGTTATCTGCTGTATACAGTATATGAGGCGGCAGAGAAAACTGCTGCATTTGAAAACGATGGTGAAGTCAGACTTTATCTGACTCTTCCTTCCTGGACGGAGTCAAAACAAAAGTCCAGGTGGGGTGACAACATGGTTTGCTTGGGTTAGGGTTTATTTTTGAGTTAGGGATTATATTTAGTCTTATATGGGTCTAACCCCTCTTAACGTTTTGTCTCATAGATTAAAGCTTTTCTGCCAATAATATACTTTGACACATCAAAACAACATGGAAATGTTTTTATTTAGTCTACTTTCTAACTGTGACTTGGTTGTCAGGCTGCAAAGATAGTTTTGCCTCAGGAGTCAGTTTAACAAACACACTGTTAACACAGTTATAACAGAGTGTGCTGTTATAGGAAAATGATCAACAACAATGGTACTGTTACAATCCCAGGGGCTTTTCCTAAAACAGAAGCTTCACAAGTGTTTCATACATTTTATACAACACCGTCAGTGCTATTTTTTTAGTTCAGAAATTTGTAGAAATCATATTTTTATTTGTTAATAGGTATTGCTTATGATCAAGCAAAATAAACATTTCAAGAATTTCACATTGTTCATATATACTGTACATACACCGGCCAAGCATAACATTATGAGAACTGACAGGTGAAGTGAATAACACTGATAATCTCCACACCTGTTAGTGGGTGGGATATATTAGGCAGCAAGTGAACATTTTGTCCTCAAAGTTGATGTGTTAGAAGCAGGAAAAATGGGCAAGTGTAAGGATTTGAGCGAGTTTGACGAAGGGACAAATTGTGATGGCTAGACAACTGGATCAGAGCATCTCCAAAACTGCAGGTCTTGTGGGGTGTTCCTGGTCTGCAGTGGTCAGTATCTATCAAAAGTGGTCCAAGGTGTACTGGTGACAGAGTCATGGACTGCCAAGGCTCATTGAAGGCTGTGATCCAACAGACTGTTGCTCAAATTGCTGAAGAAGTTAATGCTAGTTCTGAGAGAAAGGTGTCAGAATACACCTCGGGTCAGGGCTGTTTTGGCAGCAAAAGCGGGACCAACACAATATTAGGCGGGTAATGTTATGCCTGATTGGTGTATGTCCCTGTATAAATTGTTTCAGAGCCAAGCTAAAAAATAATTAATCAACGCCTTCTGTCCAATCTGAATCAAGTATTCAACAGCTCTGTGCCATGGAAGGTGACTTATTGCTTACAGTATAAGGATTTTCTTGATTAAACATCCATCCATTGTCTATACCCGCTTATTCCTAATTAGGGTCACGGGGGTCCGCTGGAGCCTATCCCAGCGCACATTGGGCGAAAGGCAGGAGTACACCCTGGACAGGTCGCCAGTCTTGATTAAACATGTCCTTTCCATATGAAATGTATTAAAGTAAAGTTAAAATGGTTGCTTGATATACATGTACAGATATTTACATACACTTCAGAAAAAAACACAAAAACTTTTTTTTCTTTACTGTCAAACATTAAATCAGAGTAAACTTTTTCTGTTTTAGATCAATAAATATTAACATATTTTTTGCATTTGTTAAATGTCAGAATCGAGCGAGGGAGAATTTTTATGTATTTTTTTATCACTTTCATCAAAGTCAGAAGTATACATACACTAAGTTTATTGTGTCTTTAAACAAAAAGAAAACTCCAGATGATTCCATTCTGCGCTTAAGAAGCTTCTGATAGGTTAATTGATTCCATCTGAGTTAATTGGTGGCACACCTGTGGATGCATATAAAGGCACACCTCAAACACAGAG
Source organism: Hemibagrus wyckioides (assembly GCF_019097595.1). Taxonomy (NCBI): domain Eukaryota; kingdom Metazoa; phylum Chordata; class Actinopteri; order Siluriformes; family Bagridae; genus Hemibagrus; species Hemibagrus wyckioides. The sequence goes on along the minus strand of NC_080717.1, from coordinate 7,122,423 downwards.
CCTCTTTCTTTGACATCATAATGATAAACTGTATATTTGGAGGAAAAAGGAGCTTTGAAGCCTCAGAACACCATCCCAACTGTGAAGTATGGGGGTGGTAGTATAATGTTGTGGGGCTGCTTTGCTGCAGAAGGGACTGGTGCACTTCACAAAATAGATGGCATCATGAGAAAAGAAAATTATGTGGATATATTGAAGCAACATCTGAAGACATCAGCCAGGAAGTTAAAGCTTGGGCACAAATGGGTCTTCCAAATGGACAATGACCACAAGCATACCTCCAAATTAGTTACAAAGTGGCTTAAGGACAACAAAGTCAAGGTATTGGAGTGGCCATCACAAAGCCCTGATCTCAATTCCATAGAAAATTTGTGGATGGCACTGAAAAGACGAGTGCGAGCAATAAGGCCTTCAAACCTGACCCAGTTACACCAGTTATGTCGAGAAGTGGGCCAAAATTCCAGCAAACTATTGTAGAAAGCTTGTGGAAGGATGGAATCATCTGGAGTTTTCTTTTTGTTTAAAGACACAATAAACTTAGTGTTTGTATACTTCTGACTTTGATGAAAGTGATAAAAAAATACATAAAAATTCTCCCTTGCTCGATTCTGACATTTAACAAATGCAAAAAATACGTTAATATTTATTTATCTAAAACAGAATAAGTTTACTCTGATTTAATGTTTGACAGTAAAGAAAAAAAAGTTTTTGTGTTTTTTTTCGGAAGTGTATGTAAATATCTGGTTTCAACTGTATATGGAAATAAAATAGAAGAAAAAATAAATAAAATCCTAAAAATAAATTAAATAAAATCATCTTAATGTATTGGTATGGGAATTGCTAAACGACTTTAATCTGTATTTCATCAGACAGCTTTTCTTTCAGACTGCTTTGCCTGTAATGGTCGAGTATGGGTACGTGAAAGAAAATAAGACCTGCTGGGGACAAAATGGCCGGCCTTTTTCTGAGCAATCTGCACCGCAGGTGACTTCAATGTGCTTAAAAGCACAGATGTTTGACAATATGGTTACAGCATAGAGCTTAGGAATGGACTTGCAAGCTGGACACTTACTGTGCTTCATTCGCCGGCTGAATTTATGGCACTTACAGCTATGTTGGAAGTTGTTTCTGCAGTATTTGATGGTATATCGCAGAGACAGCAGCGGTTGTGATTGGATTTGTTTGTATAGAATTATGTATTGTTATTTTCTTTTCTTTTTTTCAAATAATTATAATATGTTAATTGTTGTGTCTTCAGTTGGTGTGTCTTTTGCCTTCCTGGCCTTCCTGTAAAAGATCCTGGTTAAAAAAAAGGTTACTAAATAATTAAATGCCACAAGATTAGATCTGAGGAAATTGGCTTAATAAATAGATTTTAAAAGATTGCCTGGCAAACATGTAAGTGTTTATGCCTTAAAGAAAAAAAAATGCTAATTCAGAAGCAAACAGCGATGGAGTTTCTAGTTTGAAGAATTACACGAGTATAAAATCAACCTGACAAATCAGCTGTAGAAATAAGAACTTCTATTTCACAGTGCTTTGAAATTTGATTGTGTTCACTTTTTTTCATGTACTGGTGACTTTTCTGATATATTCCTGAACCCTTCAATGCCCATCCCAATTTTTCTCATCTCTAGAAGAAAGTTACAGTTTATTTAAACTCACCGCTGTGGCATTTGATAAAAAATATTCATATGAAGATGTCCTTTTTCCTCTCACAGGCTCAACGCTCAGGTCCATCATCGGAGGCCTACAATTACTCCGAGTGCCATTACCCATCAGCCCCTTCCCCAGCGGAGAGAAAGTGGAAGGAAAGTGGCGGGTGGATTGGAGGACGAGTGAACTCTCTTTTCACTCAACCCTCTCCATTTGCACATGGTTGTGAGAGATGAAGAGCTGGTGGGCTGCTTTGCCCCGGCATCGTAGGCTGTCTGCTGGGAGACACATTTTTAGCATGGCGCATTTCAGGCCATTAGCACAGTCAAGAGGGAAGGAAATTAGACAGGAGACGACTAACACTCCACCTTGGCTTGCCCTCTTTGTCTGCACTGTCTTAGCAGCTTCAATCTGGACAGGTTCAGAGGAGGATGACTTAAATCATTTTGTTGCAGAGAGTACCTGCCATATGCTTTGAGCTGTGAATGATTATCTGTCTTTCTGATGGATGACTACCAATAGGTATAGTGTGACTTTTAGCATTTCTGAAGTGGCATCTTGTTAAATATCTTTTCAAATGCCACTCATGAATAACTTTTATTGCTTATCATATGATGGAATTTTTAAGGAAGTCCAGTGATTATATGCAGGTGGTATGACTTTTTTTTTAAGTTTTTGTATTTGAATCCTGCTTTCCATACAGCAATGACTGTATCTCTCAATTAAGAAGTCGTCCCTTCACACAGAGATACCTCATTTGTTATTCGACCTTTCTTCTCTCCTGCACTCTGTCAACATGGCAAAATAGTGCAATCTCTCAGCAAAAGGTCCAGTCATCTATCTCTGCGTCTTCTCTGTGCTCCAAGGCAGGGGGGGGTGGGGGGTTTATAGGCTGTGCAGACATTGTCACAATCTTCCACTCCTGAATATGAAGCAGAAAATTGGCTAACTATTTATAGATAAAAGATTTTTTTTCTCTCTCTCTCTCTCTCTCTCTCTCTTTTGCACTGGATATCCAGGTAAAGCCTGGGTCACTTTGATCCCAGTCGACTTTATTCAGGTCAGACTGAAAAGGCTTACTGAGGATCATCTGGGAACAAATAAATAAATAAACTAGACGACCCTAATTATCCCATAGTACCAAGCTGTGCCATGATCCAAAAATGGCATATAACAAAAAAAAGAGCTGTGTTTCAGACAAGCCAGTTTTTCCTGCGTGTGTTAACCTAATGAGGTCTGACATAAAAGAGCTTAAATATTGCTAAAAAAAAATGTACATTTACATAATGCTGATTAATTCACAATGTTTGGCATATAGAGACTTCCTTTAAAATGTGTCATGTCCCAGAGAGCTGATTGCAAATTCAGTTATAGCTTCTTGTTCTTCTTTGAAAGAATGCATTTATTTATTTATTTGTTTGTTTGTTTATTTTGTTATTTTCGTCTGCATGTTAAAGAAGCGCTGCATAGAGGTTTTATTATTTTATTTTTTTTAATTCGCTATTTTATTTATTTATTTACTGTTTATTTTGGACCAAAGTTAGTTGTTCTAAAGCACCTCAAACTTAGATGATCCAACCTTTATATAAAGTGTTATATAAAACATTCAGCAAAACATACAGTATGTTTTTACTGATCACAATTACTACTGAATAATGAATAATGAATAATAACACAAATGTATTTTTTTGGCAGTAAAGACTGCTTGGTTTACATTTTATATATAAAACCTAATTTATTAAGTGGGATATATTGGAGATAATAATGAGATAATAATCAGAACCAAATAAACTTATTGTTAGCATGTTGTGTTCAATGTTGGAAACAACTAGTTGTGAACAAAATGAGTTCTAAATATGTGTGTGAAGCTGTCCTCAACACAAGCAAATCAACACATCTGCAACCTGAGCAAAGATGTTTGAAGGGAAAATTATCTCACAGTGCAGCCGGAGCACAGGCGCTTTGATGCTTTAACCTGTTATATCACAGAAACCTTTCAAACTGCACTACTAGCAGCCTCCCTTTCTCACCATGAAAAATGGATTGCATTGCTTTCCCCAGCATCATTTCTTAATGCATATCTCAGATCTGACACGAAATAAAGTGCATGTGTTGGTAAGACTTGCTGAGGATATTAAGACCTCCTCATGTCAAGCACTAAGTGTGTGTGTGATACCTGGAGCCCTGGTTTGTCACCCACAGTACTATATGTAAAGATCTTAAGTTGGAGCAGATGTCTGTTTCGCCCGTAAGGTCGTTGAGAAAGAAGACGCAATCCAGTTTTGCCTCAACTCAAAACATGACAAGGAGAAGCCCAGTTTCTGCCCTTGTTGGCGACACATCAAGGCACTTTGACAAATACTGTCCTTGGACAAAGGAGCCAGCGCAAATGCGATTGGCTGGAGTTACTGAGAGTTCTGTTTTTAGTCTAAAAAGATTACCAAGGGGACTGCACTGCACTGGGACACTGTGAACTTTTTCCTAAAGTTTAGAGGAAAACTCCACCCTGAAATACTTTTGAAAAAAATGAAATATTTATGATTTACACTTACTTCTTTATTCTGGATCGGGTGAAAGCACAGAAAATCATCTGATACAGTACTCCAGCCACCCGAGCCATGGATCGCTCTCAGTGCCAGATGGTATCGTAGCATAAGATCCCAGACTGACGGGCTGCAGGACAACTCACCTCATCGATCATCCATGCAATGCACTTCATCATTTATCTTTATCATTTACATTTACACTGGACTGGACTGACGGAGAGTTCTGATATCAGACTCTGACTGACTGACCTTGTACTGTATGTTTAACACTTTCGGTTTGATTGCTTCAGTATTTCACTGTTTTATGTTAATAATTGAGAGTATTGAATTTGCAATGTCACTATGTCATTATGCCTGCATACATTGTTTGCAGTTTTCTATTCTACATATAATTTGATCACTAAGTCTAGGTAGGTGTGGTTTTTAGCACAAGAATTTCATTGCATATCTTCCTGCACATGAAACAGTGGAATCGCAGTGACAGATTTCTCTGTCAGCACCTGAAAACAAAAGCGAAAAAGCTTTTTTCTCGGTCACCATATTCTAAAAATGTCCAATGTCACTTTAATGAGAAATACAAGTAGTGGACATGATGGTGCAAACATTGGACTTCAAGTTACAGAATGCAAAGCAATTATACATGCTGAGCTAGGGAAGACACTCTGTTTAGCTAGTTAGATGATGAGATGATGAATATGATGGCAGTTTAAACAGAGCCTACAGATGAGGAGGTGAGTGCCTTGGACAAAATAAAAGACAAAATAAATAGAGGCATCACTATCAGCAGGTAGTGAAAAGGCATTTTGGGTAACATGGAAAGCCTTAAAATAAAAAATAAGAACGAATTCAGTTTAAACTATAATTCAGAATTCAAGTAAAAAGTATAAATCTTGGCTAACACTGAAGATCAATGTTAATTATAAAGGTTCAATTGCAAGTAGTTCAGGGTAGATTTTTCCTTTAAGACTTTTGCCGTATGGAACCTTTTAAATGATTCATTTGACTCTGTTCACAGAAGCCTCAAACAAATTCCCTTATCAGAAACTACGTGACTAGTGCGTGAGATTGGGTTTTTAATCCCATAATGCTTTCACTAAGCTTCTTTGGTGTACTGTACTCTCAAAACTAAGATCACGAAGTTGACACCCTCTCTTTAGTAACTCCCAAGAAACCCAGTCAGGCATCTGGCACAGCCTTAATTCCATTTCTCCCCGTCTTAATGCAGATGAAGCTCATATCCAGCTGCATCAGCTAAACAGAAGTGACAACATTGACACTCAAGCCACCCAGCAAGCCACCACGGGCTGCCGCCAGCTATTTATTACATGAGCTGACAGAAAACGCAAGCGCTAGACCTCAACACAATGTGGCTAGGCAGGCTTGGGAACTCAGCAGGGCTCCCGGGAGGATGCAACGGCAGGATGTTATTGAATATATGCAAGACAGAAAGGCTTTTAAAAGCCTGCTGAACTTACAGACCCTACCCCCTGCAGGCTCAAAACAGACCTCAGTGCAAATGGCTGCCTTTCTGCCAGTAGATTTACACGTTGAGTCAGTTATGAGTCAGTGCTCAGCGGAGGATTATAATAGTTTCAAATATAGGGGTGTTGAATTCTAAAGTCTGAATTGGTCAGAAGGTGTTGATTGATTTTCTATAATAGCAGTTGACAGTAGTGCAAAACCCAGGTTTTGTTCAAATACTGTACATGGTTTCTATAGTAACAGCACATACACAAGGAACTTGTATGGTGGACGTTTCATCTGATTTAAGGGTAACAAAAAATGGATTTAACAATGAAAACCGTCCTCGATATGATTTAATATGGAGATTCAGATGTTTATTTAAGATTTATGGAAGGAGTCTTCAGGTTCAGCACTTTGCAATACTCAGAAGTAAAGCAGGAATATTAACATTTGCACTAGTCATCAGGCTTCCATCACTTGTTTAACAGTTATGAAAGTTTCAGAGCTTTTTAAACCTCAGTAGAGCTCAGTTTTCAGGACAGAATGTTTAGCTCTTTGAGGTTTATTAGCATGGAAAAAATAAAGAGGCTAATGAGGGAACAACTGCTTCTGAGTTAATAACATAAGTGGTACTAATTTCTTGTACAAAGAAAAGTACAATGTGTGACTCATTAAAAAATTAAAAGTTGTAACGCTTGTCAAAGTGCTGTGGTAAAAAGGAATAAAAAATATATTGCTCTTATTAGAAAATAACCCACTCCAGGGTGGTATCAGTAAGTCAGCTTTGTGTCTGACACTGGAGACTCCTTCCATAAATATCTCCTTATAGAAACCATCAGCATATCCATTGTAACACGTTCAAAACTGTTTATTATTAGCCTCTGATAATCGTTCAACATTCACTATTCGAGTCCATGTGAATGAGTTACAACAGAAGTGAAAATGTGTTCCAAATAGTTCATCAACAGAAACCTCATCATTTGTATTAAAGCCGGAATTAATAGTAATAGCAACAAGATCATGACAACTGTTTTAAGTTTCTCACAAGGCCAAGAAAAACGACTTACAATTAAGCAGTCGATCAGTAGTCCAAATCATTAATCTAAAACCTTATCCACACTTTCACTCTTTGACTTTTAATATCATGCTTCAAGTGTCTTAATTGATATTGACACATCGATCAGACTACAAGGTCTCGTTGAACACCAGACGGCTTTTCTGAAGATCCTGTTGTCCATTTTCATTCACACTTTGACTTTTGCTGCAACTATTTCCTTCAGTCTGCGGAGACTGAAGATTATAGCAGCAGACACTGGTTCAATTGGATCTTACAAATGTTCGACTGTGATCAATAACACAATAACACAGGCAATCAGTGTATACTTTCCAAACTCACTTGTCTCTGCACATTGACCCTTGCTTTGAGGGCAGCCCTGGTTTTCAATCCCCAGGCAAAGTGGAAATAATTTGATTCTGGTTGATGAAAACTTACAGAATTCAGATAAGAAGCTGTTTTTTTTATTCCCCTAGAGAGCATCTGGAGCCCGTGTTTATAGCTGAGGACATTTTTTCCATGAAAGCAAAGGTTTTAGGACGACAAAAAACACCCACTATCTTCTGACAGCTTTCTGTCTGCTTGTCTCTAAATGTCAAAGGATCTCTTAGTGAGTTCATCTCCGGTTCATCTCTCAACAGAGTTCCAGCACTGGTCCGATTTCAATAAGAACTCTTTGTTTTGGTATGTATTTGCCCATCGTATGTCTCAGTGGAGCATTTCTTTGGCTTGCGTATCAACCATACCTGATTCCCATTAATGACCCAATCTTCCACAAACAAGACTGAGACAAAAACACTTGGATGGAGCCTGTGGACATGACGCCAGCACAATTGTCTGGGGAAATCTGTTGGACTGATGTTTTGCTTTTCTCTCTGCCTTGCTGGGTCTTTTAACTGGATCGTTTGTCTCAGTTTGAAAAGAAGGGCAACTGAACGATAATGAATTGAAAAGAAAGACAGGTAATTATGTAGTATGTTTGGTTCACTAATGGGCTTCTATGGACATACTGTGTTCTTAAATGATAGCGATTTCACATGAAGGGCATCCAAATAGCATTAGGTTGAGTATGTAGTCAAAATTATTCTTACTAGTAATATTAATATTAGGGATGTATCTATACCAATACTCTTAACAATATAGGCTTAAAATATACCCCAGTACTAACTGATACCAGGTGATGCTCTGTGATGTAAGCTTAATAAATGTAATGATATCCATTTGAAGATATTTCACAATTCAATCAAAGCAAAGCAGACTGCAAAATGTCCTCTGCGGAAATCTGCTCTTTTTATACTTGCTATGTAAACTAACAAAATGAGCACAGCTAGATCAAATATTTAATGATCTCTCTGATTAATACTAAAGGCTAATTGACACAGCCATGTCAGATAAAATGACAAAACAAAAATCTCTAAACTGCTGAGATTTTTTTATTTTTTAATTTTAAATCACAATCTGCAGAGATGCCATGATTGTGCCACCATGTAGCTGCATATTAAATTATGTGTGTGTGTGTGTGTGTGTCTGATTTTTATTTTTTTTTTAAGTAATTAGTAAATGTGTCTCCTCTGCTTCGCTGGTCATAGGGGGATTCTGTTAGCCCAGGTAGACTTATTAAATTAATCAGACTCATAATCAGGTTTATTGGCCAAGTGTGTTCCACAAACACAAGGAATTTGGACCCTCAATAGTACAGACATAAATAAAGAACAACACTAAATAACGACTATTTAAAATCATGAATTAATATTTATTTCTAACAATAATATTTAATACATTTTTTTATATTGAACAATCAAAAACAAAAAAATATCTTTTCAAGTGATAAATTCACCCTAATATGCAGCTCCAACACAGAGCACTGTTCATTATGTTAGAATTACCGAAGCCTTAAACTCCATTTCCCATCATGCACTGTGATCTCCAAACACGGTTGTACCAGAATCCACTGCTCAGAACACACACACACTCTGCCACATCCACAGTCATCGGACCTTTAACAAGACTCAACTGTGCCCAATTACACACACTCCCTCAGTCACACTTTATTCTAAACAGAGACTTTCACATACGTTGAAATAGTATACGCTCAACTAAAGTTATTCCGATGAGACCGAGCCTTGTTTACATGTTTTCTTATCTGGTTTTTAAGCTGATTGTTGCCTTATTTAATTTATCCTGTTCACCTGTTGCCTGACTCGTACCTGTTCCTCCTCTGATTCTGAGTTTGCCTAGAGTCTGCTATCATTTTAGTTCACTTGAACCTGAAAGTCTCAGTCTCCATTTCTATAACATATGACTACAACATAGCAGAGCTTATAAGCGAAGAGTCACTGAACATAAACTAGTTTGGCTGCTGTGGCATATTATCCAGTCTCATGCATTTATGTAAATTATTTAACTGAGGCAAGCTCATTAGACCTGAGACTTGCTACAGGGTTAGAAACATCAGAAAGATATTCTCCGATTTGTTTTTGTTTTTTCCTTGCTGGTCTTATTAGGGAACTGATGCTGAGAGTAGAATATCTAATGATGAACGTATACAACAGTATACAATATGGACTTCACAGCCATATGTGCCTATATCAAAACGTCTATTCCTTAATGATCATTAACACAGAATTTTTTGCTGTAATTATAACCTCCACTCTTTTGGGAAGGCTTTCCACTTGCTATAAGAGCAGTAATGAGGACTGGCATTGATATCAGGTGAGGAGGTTTGCGGTGGAGTCAGTTCATCTTTTAGAGGTCAGGGCACTGGAGTTCTTCCTCAGTATCTTTAGCAAATCATGTTTTTACAGAGCTTGCTTTAGTGTACAGGAGCATGCAGGAACAGGTTCCAAACAAGTCTTGTGTTCTTCCCACTTTACAGCAACACATAACAGTGTGATGGTTTAAGTGTCCACAAACTTTCGGCCATATAGTGTAGCTTTAATTCTGCCTCAAATAATGTAACATGATGCACCAATATTTGCCAAGTCTTATTTATAGCCACGGACTAATCATTAATAATTAAGCACTTTGTGGTATCTGTTGTCACCATTCCACCATGCTAATCACTTACCCAGATCTTCATTAGCAATGGACTCTTTATAGTAACTGCAAATTGTAACTTGACCTTGACAAATTTTAGTGGAGTACCCTTGACACAGAGTGACTGCGTTTCTCCTCTTGGTTTACTCAGACATTGATAAAATGATTACCATACAAATCACTAGCATGTGTCCTCTGGTGAAGGTGCAAGCGCGAGGTTCAATGGTCATGTTTGCATTCGGACAGGAAAAAAACAGTGCTGACTCCGCCAGTTGGCCGACCTTGCCAAGAGGAGCAGATAGGGTGACTTGAATATGATCTGACAAGTCCAGAGTGTCTTTTAGCACCTTTTTTATGCCTCTCCTAAAGATTTTGGCTAAAAACCTTCACTAAGTATGAGTCATGCCTTTCTTTTTTTAGGAAATATTCACTTGTCCTTCATTGTAGTACACCACTACGCTTAAATTATGCTGAACTAACGACCATTAGCTGAACCCACTAATTATGTCCGATTGTGTCAAATGGTTATTAGTGCAATATAGAAAGATAGATAAAAAAAAAACAGTTATGATCCTAGTCTGATATTTTTAGTGTTCTCACCCTCTTTGCGTATCTGCTTCTGCCTCTCAAAACTAGTAAAATAATATCAAATATGAATGTTGTGGTCTTCTCTAACACATGAGAGGTGTGAATGGAATTGCAGGATAAGTAATGGTGCAAGTGGTGGAACATAAAATCTGAACTATCTAATGAGTGTGTACTTTCAACTGACCTTTGCAGATTGCTGAATCACTGTACAGTTATAAAACACTTCTTCTTGTGCAAGGCCAGGTTTAGTTAACACATGAGGACAATGTTTTACAACCAAGTACTCTGTAGAGTCTATCAATGGCGGTACAGCACAAATGAGTTCAGCTGTAAATTATATACATGGAACCTTCGATGTAAATTGTGGGTGGTGTTTTATTAAATTTCATACAGAACAAAAGTTCAACTATAGCTCTAACTAGAGGAGGATTTGGGGGGTTGAAGCATGTGAAACATACACTGATCAGGCATTATGACCACCTGCTTAATATTGTGTTGGTCCCCCCTTTGGCTGCCAAAACAGAACTGACCCATCGAGGCATGGACACCACTAGATCCCTGAAGGTGTTCTGTGGTATCTGGTACCAAGATGTTAGCAGCAGATCCATTAGGTCATGTAAGTTGCGATGTGGGGCCTCCAAGGACCGCACCTCGCAACTTACAAGACTTAAAGGACTTACAGGACTTTTCATAGATACTGACCACTGCAGACCGGGAACACCCCACAAGAGCTGCAGTTTTGGAGATGCTCTGATCCAGTGGTCTAGCCATCACAATTTGGCCCTTCGTCAAACTCGCTCAAATCCTTACGCTTGCTCATTTTTCCTGCTTCTAACACATCAACATTAAGGGCAAAATGTTCACTTGCTGCCTAATATATCCCACCCACTAACAGGTGTCATGATGAGGAGATCATCAGTCTTATTCACTTTTACCTGTCAGAGATTATGCCTGATCGGTAAAGAGATCAAAAAGAGATAAAAAAAAAATAATAAATAACAGTGTATAGTTATAATGTGCAGTATAAAGTGCAGTACGTATGTTATAATGATGCTCATAAAAGGTCACATATGTTACAGGGTATTCATTTTATTGGCTTCCAGCCACTATGATAAAAAACTGTAGTAACCAATCAGAATTGTGCATTTCTTCCAGGAGGTCTACCTTTATAAAAGTTAGATGTTTCTGACATATGTTATTCTAATTATTTTCAGAGGAAGTGAACACTTAAGTGTTTTATTTCTGACACCTACAAAATAAGGCCCAAAGGTCTGTGAATGCTCGCAGTTCTTCAACACCTTGGAAACATGGAGCTCGCTTTGTGCACAGGGGCATAAGGTGGAACAGGTATGGGTCATTTAATTCCAGTGAAGGGTAATTTTAATGTATGGGGGTTATGGTCAGATGTCCAGAAACTTTAGGCCATATACAGTAGCATATTAACATTATTTATATGGCATGATTGATGATCTACTCTTAGTCCTAATGTGATATTTTATTTCTTTCCCTCCATTAACATCATATAATAGCTTGAGACTATTTGTAATATTCATAAAAATTCCATCATGCAGGAATTGAACACTCGGATTTTGAGCATAGCAGCAGACACACATACGGAGTGTCGGCATGTATTAGTTTATATGAAGACTCACAGTCACAGATACCTAGCGTGTAATATACAGTAGATAAAAAACACAGTAGCTCAATATTTACTACAGTTCATTCTGCACATTTATGCCAGATCCATTATTCATCTCTCCTGTGCAAATTTGGCTCTTCACTGTATTGCTCTTTTTTCCTTATTATTTATGTTTTTGGTTTTTTTTTTCCCTTTTTGCTGTCAAATCGTGTTGTGTTTTTGATTTGTTGATTCGTCACATTTCCTCCACTTTTATTACTTGCCCTCTTTTTCTTATTTTTGTATTTTCTTATATATGAAGTGGGGTCCAAACAACTGAGAATACTCGTAAAAGTAAAAGTAGTCTATTTTACATTCATTTATAATTTATTAAAACAAATTTCGTTACAAATGAAATTACTGACAACCACTTAAATCTTTGACATATTTATGTGAGTAAAACCTTAAGGTCCATTTTACATCAAATTCATCTAAGTGTCTTCTGAAACCTTACGCTTCAACAAAAGTGATTAGAAATCTGACTTTTTGTACAAAGCAGGTCAATAATCAATATTATAAATTTACATTGGAAACTACACCAATCAGGCCTAACATTATGACCACCTACCTAATATTGTGTTGGTCTCCCTTTTGCTGCCAAAACAGCCCTGACCCGTCCTGCACTGTGTATTCTGACACCTTTCTATCAGAACCAGCATTAACTTCTTCAGCAATTTGAGCAACAGGAGCTCGTCTGTTGGATCGGATCACACGGACCAGTCTTCGCTCCCCACGTGCATCAATGAGCCTTGACCACCCATGACCCTGTCGCCGGTTCTCCACTCTTCCTTCCTTGGACCACTTTTGATAGATACTGACCACTGCAGACCTGGAACACCCCACAAGAGCTGCAGTTTTGGAGATGCTCTGATCCAGTGGTCTAGCCATCACAAATTGGCCCTTCATCAAACTCGTTCATATCCTTACACTTGTCCATTTTTCCTGCTTCTAACCCATCAACTTTGAGGACAAAATGTTCACTTGCTGCCTAATATATCCCACCCACTAACAGGTGGAGGAGATAATCAATGTTATTCACTGTCATAATGTTATGCCTGATTGGTGTATATCTGCCTTTGTCTCTTTAACTATTTATGAACTTTTCCCTATTTCCCTTTCCTCGCTTAGGAGTGGCTGAAATAATACCTGTGTCTTTTTAATAATATTTAAGCAATATTGCACAGGCAAGAGTGCTGTTGAAGTGAATATCAGCCAGGCTCTGATTCGGGCTATAGATCGAGCGCTGCAGGTAATCACACGCTCATATTCAGTACAGCAGCATGATTGTGAGTGTGATATTGCTTTTACACTTCATACAAAAAATTAATATCGAGTAACTGACATTTCAGACACAATGTGGGCAAATATCTCGCTTCGTTTTGCTCCGTCAAAGGAAACAGATCCCAAACAAGCCACAGATGCATAGAGCATTGCAGGTTGCCATGACAACAGAGTGACTGACTGGCAGCATGTTGTGCGTGGAGTAATGGTTTCAGTGTAACTAACTATTGTTAGTTGGAGTGATACCAACCAGTCAACATGAGTCCAATGAAATTAGTGGACCAGAACTCGCTTGTTTAAACTGCAAACAAACATTCTTTTGTCCTCTGAAAAAAAAAAAACTTTTTACAGTTTAAAAGGTTAATAAAAACATAAGCAAGTAAGTGAGTAAGTCTTGGACTAATAATATCTATTTTTCCAGTTTAGATTTCAGTTCCCTTGTATGAACTTGCAATTGCGAGATGACAAAACCAACTCTCGTGCATTACATGGACAGGAAAACCAAGTGAAAAGTCATCTCTTTTTCTTTTTTCTTTTTTCGCTCCTTATAACATCATTCTTAGAAAAACCGAAGAAAATCACTCCTAGTTACAAGCCCTATGAATTCTTTATGAGATCCGTTTGGCTCAGCTCTGCCTGTGTGACCTGGCAATAGAACAAATTGTCTGTTGCCTCATTTATGTTGCTGTCGTTCCTGCGTAAGCCACTGAATTCTAGTCAAGTCACATCTACAGAAAGTGAATGGGGCCACTGGGACGCCAACTTGGGCATCATTGCCTAGCTTGCAATGTGAAAATTGCACACGAATAAAGGCGCGCTAATTGTAACTGTGCAAAGCTCAACCACCATATGGTCCACCTCTCACATTTCAATTAGCTTATACCATCGGGAGGGCTTTATCACAGTTATAGCATCTTAATTCGACTAATTATTTGTATATCCAATGCATTATATTCTATCTAATAAAAGCCGTCCTGTCAGCGCAAGAGGAACTTTGCTAGCAGGAAAGCACTTTCCTCTGTGTTTGGCTTTTTACACTTCCTGTGTCGAATGCTAACAAGCTCAAGCCCGGATCGAGACAATCGAACGTTAATTGTTAGCGCTGTGGGTTTTGCTGCATGTGCTGAAATGATTTTCATCTCTCTTGTTATGTTAGCTTTTAGTCTGCGAGGCATGGCATGTTCTTTATTTGCACATTAATTGAACATTGAGTCATGTAGACCTCAATTCAATTTGCATACATATGCTCACCATAAACCAGACGAATTACACACAGCTATAAGGGGAAAGGATATACAGCATGACTCTTTTTTTCATCCCGCTGATTGATTCACATTTCATGCAACTCATTATCAGTTGCAATATAGTGTAACCCTTTCCAATTTCCACATTTTCCCACCTTTTTCCAAACTGATTCTGTCTAATGTACAGTACCCACCTTGTAAGCTCAGTGCCGCCATCTTGGAAATGCTTTTTTGTTATTTATTTCAAATTGCAATCTAGTAAGTGAAAGAGCCTGTGACAAATTTGTTGGTTTGAGACGGACTCAGAGGGCTCGAGTAATTTGTAAATTGCACTAATCAAACAGATTGCAGCCGGCGGGTCCCTCGCAGTAGCCTCTCGCTCCCAGAGTTCATTACCGTAATGAAAGGTGGAGCGACACGGCTCCTGCCGTGATCTACCACCCACAGATTCCCTGTGCGTGCCCATGATCTGTCATTTACTTCTCATTTACATTCACCTCTCTCCATACGACCTGACGAGGACAACCAGCTCAGAAGGGAACATGCCCTCGTACACTGCTACACAACCGCCTTGTGCTATTCTTCTTCTAATCAGTTGTCCCCGGTTATAAAATTCTTGCGAATCAGAAAAAAATTCTGAACACATTTAGTTTTACACTATTGTTGTTACATTGCGATAGACACCTTGGAAAAGTTTTCAGTGTTTGTGTTGATGATTGTTAATTACATCACTGTGCAAAAAATCAAAGCGACTGGCACACATTGATAAGAAGTTCATTGCAAACACAAGACTGTTAGAAAAGCTGTAAAGCTCACTGTAAAAAGGCTAGTGCCAGTTCCTCAGCACTGTGGGAGAAGGGGGAGTGTTCCTGTAGCCATATGGAGCTTCAACTCGCCAGTCTGTCACCTAACACCTTTGCCAGCAGACTCCATCCGCTCACAGGCACTGCCAGGTTAACATCGCCTACGTCTTCATTATCCTGCAGTGCGAGTGCACTAGTTCCTGTGCACTAGTTCCTGAAGGAGGAAATGGTTGCACAATGATTTTTCCTTGCACAATGATGAAGTCCTACCAAGGGCCTGTTTCACATGATTATTTGAGCAAAAGGATTTAAAAAAGAATAAATTCATAAATTATACATCAACAAAAAAAATCAAGTGAAGATAAGGTTTTTTTTTTTTTATTATTATTATATTTAGAAGTCAATACATTTTGTGAAAAAACACTCACATGACAAAAAAAAAGAATATGTATAATAAACTAAAAATAAATCATATGATCACATGACCATTCTCTGAAATTTCACGAGCAACATGCGATGAATTAAAACACATAACAAAAGTAATTTATTTTTTTACCTATAATTCGATTCATCTGATTCATTTGGATTCACATGATTTTTTGGCAGGTAAAAATAAATAAATAAATAAATAAAAAGAATCAAATGCTGATAATTGAATCATGTGGGCAGAAACCAAATGAATCGGATGAATCGAATCATGTGTAAAAAATAAATGATATAAAAAACGTGATAAATGAATCGTCTGTAAAAATGCATACACTCACTGTACACTGATAGGAACAGCTGAACACATGCTCATTTGTGAATTTGTGTAGATATCCAATCAGCCAATCATGTGGCAGCAACACAATGCATATAATCATGCAGATACAGGTCAAGAGCTTCAGTTCATGTTCACATGAAACGTCAGAATCAGGAGAAAGTGTGATCTCTGTCACTTTAACTGGGGCTTGGATGTTAGTGGGTTGCTTTGGGTATTTTAGAAACTTCTGATCTTGGCACACAACAGTTTACAGAGAATAGCATAGAAAAAGAGAAAACAAAAACACTGAGTGAGTGACAGTACTGTGGGTGGAAACGCCTTGTTGATTAGAGAGGTTTAAGGAAAATGGCCAGAGCTGCCAGGAAGGATATAGTAACTCATATAATCACTCTTGACAACCATGGTGAGAAGAAAAGTATCTCAGCATGCACAAAGGTTTGAACCCTGAGGTGAATGAGCTACAAAACTGCAGAAGACCATATCGAGTTCCTGTCAGCCAATAAGAAAAAGAAATCTTTCTTTCTTTCTTTCTTTTTTTTTTAGGAATTATGTTTCAAAAATAATGCATCAATTAATAAAACATTAAAATACAAAAAGAATACAAAGTTTAAAAAAATTATGTTAAATAATAAATTACAAAAAGAAAATCATTTGAATACAAATTTATCAAGTTTAAAATAATGTGGAAAAATTAATGTCTTTAAATAATGAAGAAAAATTATTATTATTATTATTATTATTATTATTATTATTATTATTATTATTATTATTATTATTATTATTAATAATAATAATAATAATAATAATAATTGCATGAATACAGCTGAATAGTGAGTGGGAAAATAAATGACAAAAATTGTGTGAGGGGAAAAATCATGTGGAAAAAATATTTATTGCTTTTTTATTTTATTTTTTAAATTTTTTTCAGGTTACTAGAAATTTCTCATATGCATCAATACAAATGTAAAAGACATCAGTTTCAGTATAAGGTTTAGTTTTAGGCATCCACATCACATTATTTGCCGTTAACAATTAAATTTCTAACAGTGGATGAGTTTGGACTTTTTGTGGAACTAAGCACAGCAGCACCACCAGTGGCTGTAATGAAAACTACACAGAATGCAATATTAAGATGCAGATATGAAGATTTCCTTCTACCGCAGACTGTCGATTAATGCTGTGTTAGATTACACAGAGTGACATGTGGCCTAAATTTGATCTCCATTTGAGATAGACGTTCAGTTCCTGATTCCATCCTGAGTTTGAGGAGTTCTCCAAGTGCTTTAGGGTTTTCTTCAGGTTTTCCTCCCCTAGTGCAAAAACATGCGTTGTTTACTGATTTCACCCAGCAAGCTTTGGCACCCCATCCAGCATGCCCCCCATCTTGTACCCAGACTCCAGAAAATGGAAAATGGATGGATAGATGGATAGATGGATGTTTCATCTGTAACATACAGTCATGGATGTAATGAACATAAATGAGGTGGACCATTTACTCGATCATCATTCTTATTTTTCCCTAAAATGCATTTGGAGTAGAATGCACACCTTGTCCATCATATGAAATGACACAAAATGACAGATGATAGAACTTTGTGGGTTTTTTTTGCTTTTAAACGAAATAGATTACAACTTTGTTTCTGTTTCTTGTGTTTGGTATTCTGAGGAAACATGGTGTGAAGCCAGCAGAGCATTACAGACTTTAAATTAGAATTCACAAATGCAGCTGCATATCTGATGTTAAGTTTGTGTTTGTGTGTGTGTGTGTGTGTGTGTGTGTGTGTGTGAAATCATATGCTCCACATCATTCTTATTATGCCGCCGATGAGACATGATACAGACGTGGTATAATGAATTGCTTAAAGAGTTTCATGATGTGAAACTCATTACACAGTTTCAACTAATCCCCCATTATCGAGCAGAACTTCAGAGAACAGTGAATATTTTCAGCCCAGCACTAATGTATATCATGTCACAGACAGGAATCAAACAATTTCCTGTAATTTACTGCAATTGATGAACTGATACTGCTTTGACTTTTACTGCTAGAGACAAGAAATCCGCTTTCCCCTGCTAGCCTGCTGTTCTCAGCAGAGGGATGGAGCTCAGGCTTCTGAGCATGCTTAGTCCTCATTACGCATCCTCATGGACAATATTTGGCTGAGTTCCCATCTGTGCCGTGCATTCCTGTTAGCGACTAAGAGAAGGAGAGATGAGACGTTGAGGAGGAAGCTTGCCGCAACAGGAAGCCGGTGAGGAGAGCTGACGGTGATATATGGATATCAGACTGCCTCCAAAATCCACAGACACACAAAAAATGCACACACACACAGACAAACACACACAGTTTCTCTCCACACAAACACACACACGCAAACATACAGTCTCTCTCTCTCTCTCTCTCTCTCTCTCTCTTTATAGTCCTGTAAAATAAAACGGCAGCAGTGATCTCAAACCCCGAGCTACTGTGTAACACATCGTGGTCAGCATCCTAATGCAAGAAGATAAGCTCTTAGCTGAGAAAAGGGGGTTTACGAGGTTTGAGGACCCTCTAAATTAATCTCCAGGGATATTTCTGAGGGGATGGTGTCACCTTGTGGTCAACAGAAGTAGACTTTAAAGATCACTCGAGTTAATCACTCCAGGGGAGGCAAAAAGCAGTTGGATTGTAATGCCCCTTTTTGGCCGAGAGTATAGGACACTTCTGTGCATGATGCATCAAAGTGAGAGAGTGCGTGTGAGAGCGAGGGGTGAAAAATATGACAACCACAGAGCACCACATGCTTTTAGATACTCAACACTAGTCCTCCATTTGCCTCCACTGAGGATTTATCATGTGAGCCTCGAGTAGCATTAATGGTCCTGGCAGCATGATGTATATTTTAGATATAGTTCTTAAAAGGCACCAGCAAAAAGATTGGTGCAACCCGGACTGGACATTAGTCGTAAAGTGAACAAAAAAAACCCCAAACAAACAAACACTTCATAGAATGGAGAATAGAGTCAGAATTTTACTGCACTTTAAATCAGGAGTCTCAGACTTACTACATGTAGTAAAATGCAAAAATATAAACAAGTGGTACAATCATAGGCTATAAAAATTTTGAGAGGGAACAAAACCTGCTAGTTATTCTTTCAATAAATACGAATATGACTAGGTTCTAAAAGTTGAAAAGGACATTTCTAGGAAAAACATATGCACATATTAAGGCTATTAAAATAAATTTAACAAACGTGAATAAATAATCTATTCTATCAATGATAGACCAAATACTGTAAAAGAAAAATAAAGGGCTAATATAAACTATTCCAATGTATACACATATTAAGCAAAGGCTATTAAAAATATATATTGATTAATTAATAAAAAAATAAAAAATAAAAAAAAAACGTACTACCTATTCTCAATGAACACGAAAAGCTCTAAAAGCTTAATAGAACATTTCTGAGAAAAAAGAAAGGCTAATATAAACTGTTCGAATGTATAAACCTTAGGCTTTATAAAAATAAATAAATAAATAAATAAATAAATAAATAAATATTATCTTTTCAGCTAATTAACACTAATAATCTAGGCTCTGCAATTTGAATAGGACAAAGAAAGGTTAATAGAAGCTATTCAAATGGATGCACAGATTAAGACAAAGTGATAACATTTATTAAAATCAATCAATAAATGTTGATTTTTTTTTTTCAACATGCTGTGTATCTGACTCACTTTCAGTAATTGCTTTAATCAATTAATCCTGACCCTACTATACTGAGAACACCGGGAGTGGGGCAATTTATCTTCGCCACTCTACCTAATGTCATGTTTTTTCAGAGGTGGGAGGAAACCCGAGAACCCAGAGGAAACCCGAGAACCCAGAGGAAACCCATGTGGACATGGGAAAAAACATGGAGAGAAACTTCACACAGCCACCAAAGTTCAGGATCGAATCTGGGATCCTGTAGCCGTGAGGTGGCAATGCTACATGCCGCATGCTGCGCCATCATGCTGCTGACTGGATGCCTGTTTTCCTGAATACTGAAAGTATACAGTGTTAAGGATTGTATAAGTGGTTATCTCTGCTAAGAAGATACACGTCTCCTAAGACTTGATCCATCAGCATTTCTTTTTTTTTTTTTTAAACATATTCGTAGGGCTCTACATTCTAGACAAAGACTGATACATCACTAAATCACACTCACGGCCAACACCAGATGTGCTTCACTTGAATTATTCTTAGACGCAGAGCTGATTTGCAAAAAAACATAGCAGACAGCAGATAGCAGGCATTGATTTTTACAAGTGTTTCAGCACTATACAGTGGGAGAAGACTACCCTGCGGCTCTGCTGGGAATTTTAGAAAATGTTGAGTAGTAGGTAATGCTTGAGCTGGAATAATGATTATATTTTGGACGTTACTACAGAAGTAATGAAATGAGGACTTGCTTTTACATGTGTTGTATATGAATGATGTCAGGAAAAATGCTAATTCCACCCCTTCTACCCTGCCACCCTCTGTATCCATTGACAACGTAAAATCGATGAACTACAAGCCACATGACATGATCCATATCCCATTTACAGTTTTGCCTATTTGGGGGCCTTTGATTAGTTTCACCTATTCACAATCACAAACACGACTATAAATAACCTTTCAATCATTGTAAGTCACGCCCATGGTTTTCACTTGTGACATTACTGAGCCGTTTAATCAGTGCAGCCAATAACATGGTTTAAACTCTGCTCTGTCCTGTCCAAGTTGAGTCTGCTTGCTGATCATCTGACCGTCTGCCTTCATTACTTCTTTTGACTTTGCTTTGCCCTTTCAACTTGATTATTCCAATAAACCTTGGCTGCGCATTCAACTCTGTCTTTGCTTGACAATCCAATTTTAGCTTCACACGCATCTCAACTTCTGCTGGTCTTTACAAATTAGCAGATATAACACATTTATATACAATGTACCAACTTGTCAATGTAATTTAAAATAAAAGAGCAAGAGAGGACATCAGGCAAAGTGGACATTTTGAGTGTATGATCTGTATGCAGGACAGTTTTGTTTAAGCTACCAAAACACAGTCCAAAATCTAAAATTATAGAGTAAGCGATGGGCAAAACACAATCAGGAATCAAATGAGAGACCCTGAGGATGAAAAAAGTAGTCAGAATGTTAAAAAAAAAATCTGGCCGATGGACCAAAACATTGAATACACTTAAGGTTTGTTTGTTTTTAATAGCAGTACTTTTCAATTTGCTGATAATTTACTTCAAAGTTAAGTGCACTCGAACAAATCATAGTAGAAATGGAAAAGAAAACAAGGGCTATCAGAAGTAGCAGTTAGTGTTGCAGTCTCAAAGACCTATGGTTGTTATAGGGATATTATTTACTGCAAAATACCACTTCAAAAATATTAAAACAGTGTAGAGCTGGTTTGGTTTGGTCTGGTCAGGTCTGTGGGCACCTTTGAAGGAGAAGAGTCCTCTACCCATCTCTCTCTCTCTCTCTCTCTCTCTCTCTCTCTCAAGTGCTTCTTCCTGGACTTTCAAAGGTAAAGAGCCTCCACTTGACTAATGATTATACTTACCTTCAATTGTCATGACAAGCTTTGTGTACTGAACTCAAGTTTCAAAAATGAAACTTAAAATAATCCCTTGTATTGACCCTAGTGGTTGAGTTTGCTCAATTTGAAAATGACATTTCATAGCAAAAGAATCTCATAAGGCAAAGGGTCTAGATGTATACAAGATTATAGCCTTCAATTTTTGGCTCATCAGCTTAAACTCAATCCCAGTGAAACTGAACAGTTGTTCATCCCAGGTGATTAAACCCCAGGTCAGGATCTTGAGATATCTGATGTCTGAGATGTCTGATTCGGCCACTGCTCGCAACGCTTGAGTAACCTGGACAATCAGCTGTCATTTTCCTTGCATGTTACTAATGTAACACGATCATGTCGGTTTCTTCTGTATAACATCAGAAGGATTCGACCATTTTTATCCGCACCGGCTGCTCAGGTGCTTGTTCAGTCTCGTGTCATTTTGAGACTGAATTGCTGCAACTCTCTACTGGGAGTTCTACCTCTGAATTCATCCTCTGCAAATGATCCAAAATGCATCTCCGTGACTTTCAACCATGTTTTCAACCTGCCTAAGTTATCACACACCACCCCACTGCTGCGTTCCCTCCACTGGCTTCTGATAGCTGCACACATCAGATTCAAAACACTGACACTTGCCTAGAAAGCCAAGAATGGGCCAGCTCCCTCTGACCTCAAAGCTCTTATTACTCCTCGCACTGCACCACGCTCCCTCCGATCTGCTAGCACTGCTCGACAGCTCTCACTATCTCCCAGGGTAAGAGGTAGATATACATCAAGACTCTTCTCTGTTCTGGCACCGAGGTGAAGTAATGAACTTCCCTTAGATGTCCAAACAGAAGAGTCACTGATCGTCTTCAACCGACGGATGAAGACCTACCTCTTCCTAAAGCACTTAAACTAGCTCTTATTTTCCCTGTTTGAATGTATTTATGTATTTAAAAAGAAAAAAAATTGTGCTATAATTCCTCCCAGTACAGTTTTAGGCCGATAGTATCCTAAGTCTGTGATCTAGTGAACCAGTGTTGAAGTATTCACTGATAGTGAAGCACTTTTGTATATCATTCTGGAGAAGGGCCCCTGCTAAATGCTGTAAAAGTAAATGAGCTGAGATTGGTGGTCACAGAACACATAAACTGACACTCACCATTAACCATTTGAGTGTCATTGTGGCCAAAGACACCCAAAAAGAGTTCTGCAGAAACTCCAGTGCATGTTAAAATCCACCAAAAAGACGCTGGCATAGAATAACATAAAATGGCAGTGGTGATACATAAACAAAAAAACGTTAACGGATATAAAAACTATCCATATTACCTCAAGCTCACCCTGAAGAATGTTTTCTTCACCAGCCCACATCAACAGAACACAGTCATTTTCTTCATTCACAGACCTATTGTTGCTGCATCTTCGTGAAAATGTCAGAATTCTGTCAAGATTTAACTGGGATCGTGTTATACAGTATGACAAGTACTAATCTTGTAATAAGAAAGCTTATTTTTGATAAATAAGGCTCGGAATTTATGCAACTAGTTCACTGGTGTAATGAGATACTGAAAACAGTACGATTTTGGGGCAGTTAACAAGAAATTGAGGTCAGAGGTCTAATAAGAGTGTGACCTCTGCTGGCTGCAACCTGTAATGTCATGGCCTTGCATACCTACAGGAAGTTTGTATAGAAATCTGTGTATTTATTGAGCTTCTGGAGTCAATCATGTCTTATTGTTTTTGTCTTTCTGTCAGATTTGCCACTTGGCAGCTGAGAAAACTGTTCTGAGCTCTCACAGCTGGAGCTGAGCGAAGTAAGAAAATGCACAATTCATGGTATGCACTTGGTTCATCCCAAGGAGCTGGAGGCCCATTTGCTTTATTCTAAAAAAAACAAAAAAACACCCACTGTATAATTATATGTATGCCCTGCTACATGCTGACCGAGGAAAAACAATTTACCAGCTAAATTTAGGTGCTTTCATCAATTAGCATGCACATTCCAAAGAAAAAAGGATTAAGCAAGACACAGTTTAGATTGGGAGATGAACACTGCCTCCATTTGTGGCCCAAAGCTGCCATATAATTGAGCTCAAATTACATAAAGACAACTAGACAAGCCCTCATGCGCCTTCTTCTAATCAGCGATAAGCACCGAAATGAAATGAGGCATACACAGCTCATGTCTTCCACTGAGATGGTATGTTAAAAAAAAAAAATCATGTATGGTCCTACCACAAGGGTGCCACTATAGTGGCAATTGTCTTCCAAACTACCCGATTGCTACTCTCTCCCTTCACTGGCTTCAGATTTAAAAACCTACAAAGCCAAAAACAGACCAGCACCCACTTATCTCAAAGCACTTATCGCTCCAAGCTGCCTCATATCTTCTTGCACTATTTGACTGGACCCACCATCTCTCAGGATCCAAGGAAGACCTGCATTAAGACTTTTCTCTGCTCTGGCACTTAGGTGGTGGTTTAAACTTCTCCTAGATGTCAGAAGTCAGTCTTCAAACACCTGAAATACTTAAACTAGAATAGATATACTAAATACTAAAAACTAAAAATACTAAAATAGATCTTTGTGTGTTTTTCTTTTTCTGAAACCCAACCGAGTTTTTATCCCGATGTTATTCTTAGTCTGTGACCTATTGAACCACTATCAATGTATTCATTGAAACAGACTTTAAAGCACTTCTGTAAGTCACTCTGAATTAGAAAGCCTGCCAAATGCCATAAATGTAAATGTAGTGTAAATGCACAGTGAAGCGATTTTGCTGATTTCAGATGTCTGTAATCTAACAGGGTTTCCTGTATAAGAGTTCCATGTAAGTGTTAGATATGAGCCTGACTTTTTTCTTCTCTTTTTTTTTCATAACTTGCTTTGAGGTAGAACCTTTGCAAATGATTTATTATTCATGATTTCAAAGGTGGGAATATTACCCCGAACATGGCTTTATGGATTTCTGATGGATTCGTGCAACGGTGTTAATGTTAGTGACTTTTGAATGTCTGACATATGAGTAATATTGATATTTCTTATCCTTGAAGAGATTTATTAATGACAATGACATTTCATATTTTATATCAAATCCTGGATCTGCTGTAGGCATTGCATTATAAGTATTTCCCCCCCCCCTAGATTTCTATTTTGTAGTGTTTTCACCCTGGAACTGAAATGAACATAACTGGGATTGATTGTATGTCATGAAGCTACACTAACTAGCCCATAATATTGAAATAAGAGGAAAGATCGATATATAAAATGTATACAAATTAGTCCCTAAATTAGTTCTGGTGCAACCAGCTGCCATTAAAGCTAAAAATAATTAATTAACGGAGTCCAACTGTTTGCAATTAAAGTGTCATATGATCTCAATTTAAATATATTTGTCCCTGGAAGGTCCTGGTTTGTTTTTATTGCAATAGTGGTGCAATCACAAATTTTATGGTTTTATTTTAATAATCCAACACCACACACACACACACACACACACACAGAGAGTTATAATTCACTTATTACACACTATAACAGGATATTTTGCATTGACCCATGCTATAATTCCAATTAAGGAAATTAATTCAGTATATTTTCAAGTTCAATTTTATTTGTATACCGCTTATAACAATGGACATTGTTATCTAAAAGCAACTTTATTTTGAAAGTAAAATTTATATTTATTTCAAATGAGCAAGTCTGGCAAGGAAAAAATTCCCTTACACCATATTTGGAAGAAACCTTGAGAGGAGCCGGACTCATCTGGGTGACACCGAAGAGAGTGTGATTAATAAATTGTGTCCTTTTTACAGTTGTATATAGTCAAATGGGGTTGTGTAAACAGGACCTTGTTTGGCAACTTATAAATCAACATAAATTCTGAATTCATTATAGATTTAAGAATTTTTCACAGTAACACAACAAATTGTAGAGAGTTTCAGTGGGTTTGTGTGGGGGGGGGTGAATATTATTTAAGGCACCACATATGCATTGTAAACCATTTAGTGTAAAATGTACAGACATTTCCTGGCAGCTGAGTTGCATGGTTGCTCAAGGATCCAACCATGGCAGTTTGATGGCGCTGGGATTTGAGCATACAACCTTCTGATCTGTAACTAGCTTGCACTGATTCAGGTCCAACATTACAATCATTTTTACCATTCTCAGCCCTGACAAAAACATTTGATATCACTCTGTGCATTGATATTTTACTGCTAATCCTTTACTGTACAATAAGTGAACTGGAAAATATTGTATATTACACAGCATTCTGCAGTATGTGTTTGTGGATGTGTGTAATATTTGTCTCAGGACTGTACTGCAACCTATATGAAATAAAATAACTTATGACAGCTTTTAATTACAAGCTCACAAGTAGCTTTCGCCGTCTTACAAATGACCTCAGGATACACACTCTATTTGTTCTTTAATCGAATCACAATTTTCCTTCACAGAATTGCTGCAACACCAGTATTGAAAAATCAGACACACGTCGGCGGTGTTAATAATGCCTTAAAGCCAGTATCACCCACAGCCACACAAATAGCCATAGATTTTCCAAGCCGGTGTTAAGAGGGTGCGAGTTATGATGCTTTGGGTTTCTGAAGGTAATGTTGACCTTCCTGAAGCAAAACTCTAAGCAGAAAGTCACAAAATGTGAAGTTGTGTGAGTAGTAATTAATTTGTAGCTTTATTCAATCATATAACACAGGAAAAAAGAAGAAGATGAATACGACAAAAGCAAACAACTTATGCAGATGTATTGCCTCTGATTAATTTTTATTTTGGGAGGCTGTGTTCCAATTAGATCTGTATTATTTTCTTCAAATTTATTGCAGTATGTTTTTATTTGCAAAGAAAAGTCCCATTTTTATAGCGGCTCTGCAAAGTGGAAATAAAGTATTCTTAGTTTGCTGATTTGATGCGATGTTTGTAAAGAAGGTAAGGGAGATAGACAGACGGAGTGTGAGAGGGAGAAGGAGAGAGAGAGAGAGAGAGAGAGATAGAGAGAGAGAGAGAGAGAGAGAGACAGGAAGGGATTAAGAGAGAGAGATGGAGAAGGAGAGAGAAGGAGAGAGAGAGACAGAGGGAGAGGAAGAGAGACGGAAAGAGACGAAGATAGACAGAGAAGGAGACAAAGAGAAAGAAACAGAGAAAAAGAGGCGGGGGGCAGAAAGAGAGGAAGCAAGAGGTAGAAGGAGAGGGAGGTGGAGAAGGAGAGAGAGAGAGAGAGAGAGAGAGATAGAGAGAGAGAGGAAGCGAGACAGAAAGAGAGGAAGAGAGAGAGGGAGAAGGAGATAGAGATGGAGAAGGAGAGAGAGACAGAAAGACATAGAGAAAGAGAGACAGACAGAGAGAGAGAGAGGAAGAGAGGGAGAAGGAGAGAGAAAGATGGAGAAGGAGAGAGAAGGAGAGAGAGACAGAAAGACACAGAAAAAGAGAGACAGAGAGAGAGCGAGAGAGGGCGAGAGAGAGCGAGAGAGAGAGAGAGAGAGAGACACAGAGAGAAAGAGAGAGAGAGAGAGAGAGAGAGAGAGAGAGAGAGAGAGAGAGAGAGGAAGAGAGACAGAGAGGGAGAAGGGGAGAGAAAGATGGAGAAGGAGAGAGAAGGAGAGAGAGACAGAAAGACACAGAAAGAGAGGGAGAGAGAGAGAGAGAGAGAGAGTGAGAGAGAGAGAGAGAGAGAGAGAGAGAGAGAGAGAGAGAGCGAGAGAGAGAGAGAGAGCGAGAGAGAGCTTTTCAGGCAGCTGTACTCAATAACAGCCTCAACCAGAAAATAGAGTGGAGGCCATTTACTATTCCAAAACGGTTCTGCTCACTTTGATTTGATTCAACGAACAAATGCACCTCAGCTTCCCTGCCGAATCTCAACCACTGATATGAATCAATGAAACGTAGATATTCTAGCCAAAGGTCACTACTGGATGTCATTTTGCCAGGAGCTATTACATTCTAGATGGGCTTAGTCTTGAGTGATTGACATTTCCATGACGATGGATGAAATTTTATGATGTACACCAAGGGGTCTGCAAATTCACTCTGGGTTCTCTTTCTGCTTCTAACAGAATTTATTAAATTGTCTCAAGCTACAAGCAGCAAGAACAAACGTTATACATCTTCCTGGACAATAACTTGAAAGTAGACCATTATGGCTGACTTTTCCCTAGCCCATGTCTCTGATCTTTAGTATTAAAGATTAAAGATCCCTTACTACTTATACAATGATTGGTTATCAGTATTCAGTAAGATAATTCATTCATCCATCTTCAGCATGTACTTAATCCTGGTCAGGTCACCTTTTATGCTGTAGTGTTAAAACCTGGAATAGAAATAAACTTAATTAAAATTTTTAAATGTATACAAATATACACAGATCAGGCATAACATTATGAGCAGTGAGAGGTGAAGTGAATAACACTGATGATCTCCTCATCATGGCACCTGTTAGTGGGTGGGGTATATTAGGCAGCAAGTCAACATTTTGTCCTCAAAGTTGATGTGTTAGAAGCAGGAAAAATGGACAGGTGTAAGGAGTTTGACGAAGGGCCAAATTGTGATGGCTAGACGACTGGATCAGAGCATCTCCAAAACTGCAGCTCTTGTGGGGTGTTCCCGGTTTGCAGTGGTCAGTATCTATCAAAAGTGGTCCAAGGAAGGAACAGTGGTGAATAGGTGACAGGGTCATGGGCAGCCAAGGCTCACTGATGCACGTGGGGAGCGAAGACTGACCCGTGTGATCCGATCCAACAGACGAGCTACTCTTGCTCAAATTGCTGAAGAAGTTAATGCTGGTTCTGATTGAAAGGTGTCAGAATACACATTGCAGGACGGGTCAGGACTGTTTTGGCAGCAAAAGGGGACCAACACAATATTAGGTGCAGGTGGTAATAAAGTTATGCCTGATCGTTGCATTATATGGCAGTGTCAAGTAATATGTTGTGTTTATTGAGTCAAATAAGTTTATGCTATTACCAGAAACACACAACGTCTTTTGGCTATGTACTTATCAATATATATATATATATATATATATTTTTACAAAAATTATACATATATTAATTAATAACAACAACAACAACAAAAATGGCCAAATATTTATTTCCTCTCCAGGGTGTATGTATCTGATAAATAGCGTTCAGCTTGAAATCTCAAATATTTGTGGGATTAAAGACATTATATTAATGAGTGTTTACTCATCTACAGGCTCTGTGACATGGTAATTACACCAAATGATAATAACTGACATTTTCATGATAGAGTGAAAATATTCATTCAGCAAAGATTGACATTCATCAGGTTTATGAACTTGAATTTTTCCAAATTGACAGCATGTAATTATTGTGGAATGAAGCTGTCCACAGGTTGCTAAAGATCACTTGGGGCTTTTTCAAAAAAAAAATAAATGAACCCTTGCTAGGCGCAGCCTCCAGACAGAAGAAGTGCTTTATTTGCTAACTCTATCGCCCCATATTTGAAGCAGCTAATTTTAGGGAAAGAGCTCAGCTGGCGGTTTCAGAATAGATCCCCCCTGTAACGCATGTTAATGTGTTTTGTATTGAAATTTGTTCCCGCAATATTGCGAGTAAACAAATGACAGCCACTCGGCCGCAGGAGTGTGCGCAGAGAGAATGCTGATGGAGCTCACCTACCAAGCAATCATTCAGCTTTTCTAAATTGGAGATGAAACTCTCCTTCTGTTTCGGAGGCATATTTTCTGTTCCTGCGGAATTCATTTCAAGCTGTGCTTAGTTGTCGGTATTAAGTAAGAATAAACATTCATGTTTGGAAAAAAAAAGCGTAAGTATTTTGCTAGAAGACATTGGCATCATTAAGTATTCTCTTGTTGCATTGTTTTGTTGTATGTATGTAAGCCACAGAATGTTTGTGGGATTTTCAATGAACCGAATCCTTTTGGTTTGGCTTTATATTTCGAGGTAGAATCAGACAGAGTTGTAATTACAAAGCACAACGTTTTTTATTGGGAATTTTCAATAATCAAAGGTAAGTCACGGTTAAGCAGGAAAGAATGAGGAACTAGATAATTGGCAAGTAAAACTAGAAAATTAGGAAAAACAAGATACGAGGCAACAAAACAAAGCCCAGGCCACTGGAGTGAAAAATCACAGTTAAACATTTAAGCAGTATCGTAATAAGGAAACGGAGCCGGAAGGGCTCGTGACCATAATCTTTAACGCCACTCAATTTTCCCAACATTAACAATTGTCCTTAATTATCTCTAAGTATTATTTCTTTTTCTCTGGTGTTTATTGGCTCTTCTGGACAGCCCCATTTCTAAGCCACAGACTTCTAAATTGCACATTTCTAAAGCAGCAGTCTAACCATGAATAAAATTCCCCATGCAATGAAGAGGGAATGATGTGTTATGTGAAAGACATGGATTAGCTGCTTGTAGTGGGTGTTTTTGGTTTATGCTAACTTTTAACTTTGACTTGTTAATTCCATGGTATTGGGAATCAGTAGCAGAAAACAAGAAGGCAGGACTGTGGGCTTGAATATACTAGATGTGTATAAAGAGATTGTTAATTAACATTGTGCCAGAAAATTCCAGATGAATTCAGTCCTTAATTCAATTCAATTCAAGTGTGTCGGTACTGTATACTGTATGACTTAGAAAAATGGACATTGTTACAAAGCTGCAGGATATAAATTAGAAATTTATCCATCATGAGCTAGCCAGAGGTTAATAATGGCAAGGAAAATCTCCTTGAGACAAAATGAGGAATAAACCTTGAGAACAACTACAAAATAAACATATGTTTTTGCGCTTTAGTAAAGGTGGTTCTACACTGGGTATTACAAGGGTGCCAATTTCTTTTCCAGCCTGGACTTTGAATAAGTTAATAATGAGGTTCAGTGAAAGCATCCGGGATAATAGAATAGTCCTTCTCTTTGAAGCTGTTCAATATTCTGTTATTGTGTTGATGGATAAAATGTTCTGAAGTGCTGGTTTGAAATGGCAATCAAAAATTTTCATAGACACGTACTTGGCCCAAATACTTAAGTCTTTATCCAAGTCCAAATCTGGACTACTGCAAATCTTGTAAAGTGCCATAAAATAAACTGACTGGCAGCACCACAAGCCTGAGTACACACCTACAAAGACAGCCTATCGCTAAAAATGAAGCGATGCTATACTTAGCAGCATCTTTCAGACTGAATGCCAAGTCAATACATGTTGAACTGATCTCAAGTGAATCTTTAAGTTTTTTTTTATTATGAAATCTTTGCAAATTTATTAAAAATATAAAAATAAAAAAAATCACGTACATAAGTTTTTACAGTTTTTGTTGAAGCACCTTTGGCACCAATTACAGCAGCAAGTCTTTTTGAGTATGATGCTACAAGCTTGGCACAGCTATTTTTGGGCAGTTTCTCTCATTATTCTCTCAAGCTCCATAAGCTTGGATGGGGAGCGTCGGTGCACAGACATTTTCAGACCTCTCCATGTTCAATCGGGTTCAGGTCTGGGCTTTGGCTGGACCACTCAAGGACATTCACAGAGTTATCCCGTAGGTTTTCATCAAGGATGTCTCTGTACATTGCTGCATTCATCATTCCCTCGATCCTGACTAGTCCCCCAGTTCCTGCCATTGCAATATATCCTCACAGCATGATGCCAGGTGATGAGCAGTGCCTGGTTTCCTCCAGACATGATGTTTGCCATTCGGGCCAAATAATTCAATGTTTGTTTCATCAGACCAGAATTTTGTTTCTCATGGTCTGAGAGTCCTTCAGATGCCCTTTGGCAAACTGCAGGTGAGCTGTCATGTGCCTTTTACTGAGGAGTGGCTTCCATCTGGCCACTCAGGCCTGATTAGTGGAGTGCTGCAAAGATGGTTGTTCTTCTGGAAGGTTCTCCTCTATCTACAGAGAAACGCTGGAGCTCTTTCAGAGTGACCATCAGGTTCTTGGTCACCTTCCTGACTAAAGCCCTTCTCCCCCGATATATATACAGTGCTGCTTGAAAGTTTGTGAACCCCTTGAACTGTTCAGACTTTTCTGTTGTTTTACCTTGATTTTGTTATTTATTTATTATTCACCTGCTTTTTATAAATTAAATGTCAGATGTATGTTGATCAATTGCATATGTGTGTTTAGAGGGAATTTTGCGAGTAGCCAAAAAACTACATGAAAGATTGAATTTTTGTATGTGCAAAAGTAAGTGAAGCCTTTTATTTAGTAGCTTGTGGCACCTCCTTTTGCAGCCATTACTTTAACCAAACGCCTTCTGTAACCACTGACCAGTCTCTCACATCTGTCTTTGGGAATTTTTGCCTACTCCTCCTTGCGGAACTGCAGAACCAGTTGAGAAAGGTTTGAAGGACATCTGGCATCCACTTCTAGGCAGAGTTGTGGTCATGTTGAATGCCCTCCATATTTAGACGATTTGTCTTACAGTGTATGGATGGAGTTGGAATCTCTTGGAGATGGTCTTATAGCCTTCCCCAGACTAATGGGCTGTCATCACCTTCTTCCTAATGTCCTTAGATATCTCCTTTCCTCTTGGCATTGTTTGACTCCTTGGCACTACAGTGGTTTGGTTGGGTTCCTCTCTCTTTTAATCAATGTTGCTCAACCACTTTCCTAAGGATGTCTAATTTGATTGGTCTACTTAACTGATTAATTAAGCACCAAAATGTGTTTCACCTGAATCTGTTACCCACTTGACTTGACAACTCGGGCTTCACTTACTTTTGCACATACAATAATCTTATCATACAATAATCAATCTTTCATGTAGTTTTTAGGCTACAAAATTCCCTCTAAACAAACATATGCAACTGATCACACATCTGATATTTCATTTATAAAAAGCAAATAACAGAACACCCTAAACAGCTCAAGGGGTTAAAGTTAAAGTTAAAGTTAACTTAAAGTTTACTGACATTTTTAAGGCAGCAGGTGAACTTTTCTGAACCTTTCTGAAGTTTAACCGTTTTGAAATGTTTCACAGTATACAACTGAGTATTGATTGGGCAGGATGAATTAGAGACTCTGGGCCATTCCAAAACTGGGACGTCTTGAATTTAATATGGAGTTGGCCTGCCCTTTGCAACTAAAACATCTTCAACTCTTCTTTGAAGGCTTTCCACAAGGTATGTTTACGGGAATTTTTGACTATTCCACTAGAAGCACATTTGTGAGGTCAGACACTGATGCTGACGCAGTCTCTGCTTTAATTCATCCCAAAGGTGTTCTATTGGTTTGAGGTCAGGATTTTGTGAAGTTCATCCACACCAAACTCTCAATATAGCATATATGTGTGAGTATACGTACATACATATTTATGTACAGGTTTATACAAAATTGAACCGAGAGCAGTCAACAAGACCTATATTGAAAATTACCCCATCCCCACTGTGAAGAATGGTGGTGGATCTCTTATGTTTTGGGTCTGTGTGAGCTCCAGTGGCACAGGGAAGTTAGTCAAAATTGAAAGCAAGATGTATGCAGCATGTTATCAGAAAATACTGGCAGACAATTTGCATTCTACAGCACGAAAGTTATGAGACACTCATGTATGAGATGCTCTTGGATGTTCCAAAATGACAGTGATCGAAAGCACAAGGCCAAGTTGACCCTCCAATGGCTACAGCAAAAAAAGGTGAACATTCTGGAGTGGCCATAACAGTCTCCTGACCTCAAAATCATGAGCCACTTTGGGAAGATCTCAAACATGCAGTTTGTGCAAGATAACCAAAAAATGTACATGAACTGCAGACATTTTGCCAAGAAGAAAGGGCACCTGAAAGAATTAAGGACCTCATGCACAATTATTACAAAAGACTGCACTCCATCATTGATGCTAAAGGGGGCAATACACAATATTAAGAACTAGAAGTGTGCAAACTTTCCTCATTTTCTACATGTTGTACTGTAAATGGTTTTGCATGTGACAAATAAAATTTGAATCTGAATTGATTTTTGAATTCATTGCATATACACGCAAACAATAAGTCATTCATATATATCTCTTTTTCTCTTAAAACAGGAAGTGACAGGATTGGTCCAGGATGGTTACTCAGTGCTGAGTGAGGCTATCTTGCCCATCTGATATGGATCACACCTATACCACTCCACTCTAGAGGATGAGGAATTGGTTCTCTGGACTGCACGTTGGGCTCGAAAAATCAGCTTTCCTACTTCACACTTGTACTGAACTCTCAGGCAAAACCCCAAGTCTGAAAGAAAGACTTTAATCTTTTTTTTTTTTTCAGTGTAACACTCATAAGCCTTCAGGTCTATAAGCCAGCATAATGACTCCATCTTTATTTAATGGTACTGCATTACCAAAATAATGCCTTCTTTGCACCATTTCTAACCTACATTGCTCATAAATACAATTATTTCCTACAGAGGTCAGTCAATTGGACTGGCTGCAACTTTTCCTCCAGGCGCAGGAGAATGAGAGCATTGAGAGAAAAAGCAAACAAGCTTTGTCTGGCAGAATTTAATGAGTCAGATGAATGTCAGACTGCCCCAGTCTGAAATGACCTTTAGCTTAGCCGCGGGAACGGTTATAGCTCAGTAGCGCATGGGACATTACGTCCCTAAACTCGACCGTCAATCACTCCATCTCTTTGTTCCTCTTCCTCCTCGATCAGTGCACCGCTGAGCTCGTCTCTGTCCTGTGCTCATGCATAATTTCAAACGGTGGAAATGTGCAGCTCCGTGATGATGGATGCAGGTCAGGAGCGCAGCGAGCTCTGTCATTCACTAACAGTGTCTGCTGGGGCTGCATTTGGAGGATCAGGAAATCAGATTGAGTTCATATATTAATAGTCATGCTCCTGGAATGCATCTATACACCAAAGCCTCATCTACAAGTCAATTTCTGTAATGGTATGGACTTTTTAAATGTATGTACATAAGTACAATATGGCATAAACTTTTATAGCAATGGATGTCTGCCTTTGAAAATTAATATCTCCATTTCTCATGTCATTAATTTGATATACTTTGATAGCATTATTATTGAAAGAATAAAAGAATGTAGGATGTGCTGTTCTTGAAAAATAAGCAACAAACTGGTGTTGATTATTCTCTGATAACTGTTCTTTTCTGATTGTTGTTATTATTTTTTGTAACAGAAAAAGTTATGTAGCTTCAACAAAACAAGTTCCTGTTGTTTATTTATTTATTTATTTATTTATTGTTTAATTCAATAGATTTTCAGCAAAAGCACTTTTAGCTAGTAATACTACTACTAATAACAATAATAATAATAATAATAATAATAATAATAATAATAATAATAATAATAATAATAATAATAATAATAATGATGATGATGATGATGATGAGGTATACACTGACCATGTATTATGACCACCTGCTTTATATTGTGTTGGTCCCCCTTTTGCTGCCAAAACAGCCCAGCCCATGCACTGTGTATTCTGACACCTTTCTATCAGAACCAGCATTAACTTCTTCAGCAATTTAGCTTTTCATCAAAACAACTTGTCTCTTGGATCGGATCACACAGGCCAGCCTTCACTCCTCACTTGCCTCAACGAGCCTTGGTCGTCCATGACCCTGTCGCCGGTTCACCACTGTTCCTTCCTTGGACCACTTTTGATAGATACTGACCACTGCAGACCGGGAACACCCCACAAGAGCTGCAGTTTTGGAGATGCTCTGATCCAGTGATCTAGCCATCACAATTTGGCCCTTGTCAAACTCGCTCAAATCCTTACGCTTGCCCATTTTTCCTGCTTCTAACACATCAACTCTGAGGACAAAATGTTCACTTGCTGCCTAATATATCCCACCCACTAACAGGGGCCATGATCAGGAGATCCTCAGTGTTATTCACTTCACCTGTTAGTGGTCATAATGTTATGCCTGATCGGTGTATAATAATCATAGCAGGTGATGTTTAAACAAACATTGAAACAGATATTGTGATTGAAGCAAGGCCAGCTCAAGCACTAATAAAATTTGCATGACAGGGAAAAAAATCATTTGAATATTAAAGCTTTGAAAAATAAATGTTTAGTAATTTCTAGAAAAACTCAGTGGAAGAACTACTATTGCCTCTTGTTGCTCACAGATGTAAAACAACATTTTTTTTATTATTATATTATTATTATTATTATTATTATTATTATTATTATTATTATTATTATTATTATTATTATGTTGTTGTTGTTGTTGTTATTATTTTTATTTTTATTTTTTATTTCAACATTTGAATAATTGAAGTCCTGAGAGAAGATGTGAATGTGAATGAACCTTAACCATTATAACATTACACACAATTTTTATTAGAGAACTCGGTGCAATGTTGCAAGGCGAAAAATACATCTATCAATCCAGCAAACTCGCTATTGTTTCAAATATATTCCTAGAAGTGTAAACAGACTCAGCAGAACCCCTGACAGTTGGGGGTCAGCATGATAGAGAGTGATACTACATTTTAACCAACTGCCTAGAAATAAGTGCAAGATTATTGTAAGTGATGGCACTCTGGAGTTCGAGTTAAATGATATTTTGCACCATCTTACAGTTGATATGATGTTTTAAAAAGAAGAAGCCTAACTTGATGTGCATTAATACTCACAATACAAGCAACAAGCTCATCAATCTTTTTAACACTCACACCTGCTTATTTAAACTTCTCTCTCTCTCTCTCTCTCTCTCTCTCTCTCTCTCTCTTACACACACACATATGCACACACACACCTTGTGAGCTTTTGCAATCTTTTTTTCTGTGTGCAACCCTAAGCATTATTTTCCATCTCACTGGTTTTGACCTTTTTGCTCTTCCATGTTTTTTATTTAGTTTATTCCTTTACTGCTCTGTTTGCCAAATCGTTTAACCTTCTGCCTGTTTCGACCATTATTCTGCCTGTCGATTTGGATTTTAATAAAGATTAAGCTTGATTATGTCCAGCTGCCTCCAATTCATGGCAGGACAATCAGAGCCTGTGCAGAACAGTGGGACTTCAGGTCCAGGGTCAGAGGAAATATCTTAATGTCCTGATTTTACATTTCATTCTACTGCAAAATGTGCTAGCTTTCATTACTAGGATCATTTAAGAAGTGTGACGTTCTGATTTGGGGTGGTGACACGATTTGTCATCCACAATGCTACCTCAAATATTTAGTCCTCATGAGCTTATTGTTCCAGTAGCATGTGACTGATTTTTATTGGAAAAACTACAGACTGGCAATTCACAACCCCATTCGAATGAGTCATACTTCTTACGAATAAATGTTAAGCTATCAATATTGTGAGCCAGCAAAAAAAGGGATCAGGCAGGTAAACAACCTCTGCAAAAAGTTGGCCGTCCACACAGAGCGCATTTTGTTTTCCGCAGGTATCCCTCAAAGTCAAAAAAAAAAAAAAAAAAAAAAAAAAACCAACCACCTAGCATAGAGCGGAAATTAGCTAGCGTGAAGGAAAAGTGCAACTGCACCACTTTCACTGAGAATGTAAGAGTTCTTTTTTCATGCTCGCAAACGCACAGCAATGAACGGATTTTGTAATTCAACAATTTCTGCTGATCCAGTGGGTACGGCTTTCAAAGTTAAAACATGCGCCGGCAAAAACAAAACATTTTACACATTCGAAAGTGCAAGCAGAGACGGCCTTTGTTAACTCGACTTCCCCAGATACTGCAGTGATTTATTTTCCAGCCGTTCGCAATTGATCCAGTTCACTGAATCCGGGCCTTACAAATGAAACAGGGGAATTTAGAAGAGGAAAGACGGGAGACATGAGCTGAGAGAATGCTTTGGGTAGTTTTGAGTAGTGAATGAGAGAAAGAAAGAGAGAGAGGGAGTAATGACAAGAACAAATGTCCATTATCATGGCCAAGGAATGTCTCTATATTGTGTAAGCTATAGAAATTGGACTACACAGTCATGTAAAAATGGAACATTTTCCATAAGGCTGAATGCATATTTATTTGCAAATGTTTAAAATGACTTTGCATGAAACAAGAGAAATATGCAACAAAGTGTTTGTTCTGTTGCATGTGCACTTCCACCATTATTCCTTATGAAATGTTTTCAATCAAAGGGCACGGTGGCTTTATATGTTTTCCTCACACCTCCAGGGTTGGGGCTTTGATTTCCACTTCCTCCATAAGATTTTCATGTTCTTCCTGTGCCTTTGGGGTCTCCTCAAGGCACACCAGCTTCCTCCCTAAGTCCATGCATGGTAGGCTAAATTGTCCATAGTGTGTGTGTGTGATTGTGTCCTGCAGTAGACTGGCATCCTGTCCATGATGTCCCTGTCCCGTGCCCTGAATGTAGGATAAGTATAAATGGTGAAGGTTAGAGTGAGCAGGTAAGCAGTTGCAGCTCTTCTCTGTGATGTACAATGGACTCACCAGAGAATTCCTGCAAATATTTACATTTCTGTCATTTGGCAAACACCCTTACCCAGATTGACTTGCATTTTATGTCATTTTATACAACTAAGCAACTGAGGGTTAAGGGCCTTGCTCAGGGGCCCAGCAGTGGCAGCTTGGTGGACCTGGGATTTAAAATCAGTAGTCAGAACAGTACAGTAGAACAGTAGTCCAGCATTTTAAACAATAAGCTACCACATTCCAATATATATATAGTGTAATGTGTTCATTCTAGCATTAACTCAATTGTTTAAAAAAAAAAAAAGCAGAGATCCATTCCAAGGATCTTGTCCATCTAAATCTCTCCATCTCATTTCACTTGACTTTTGCCCACTGTGAATATCTTGCCAAAAGTGAACCAACAAGATGGCTCCATGATGCCACTTCCAGCTGAGCTCAAATGTTGCTATATGTCAGGCGTCCTTGTTAGACGTAGGGCAAATCTGAGGTTCAAGATGCCTGCTTTATTTCACAGCTGGCTTGGGAACATCTGGGGATTCGTCAGGAGGAGCTGGAATCCATGAGTGGGAATAGAGAATTCGAGACTGACCTTGTCAGCCAGATGCCACCATGACACCCCAGAAGCAAAATCCACAGGAAATGAATGAAAATTCTGCAGTTATTCCAGCTCTATATCCAATAGACTATAAACATATGTTTATAAAAGATGATATCGTCCCTTATTAATCCTAAATCCTATACTAAAGCTGATACTGTGTATTTACATACGATATGCTATTGTAATCCATATGCAGTCGTACTGTACACAGTAGTTACTATATAATTGCATGTATATTTAATGTATATCTGCACAATAATTTCAGATACTATAAGTGGTGAAATTGGGAAGTTTTGGCCCTTAACCCTCTCTGCTCCAGGGGTGTTGTTTCATAGCTGCCCTTGCGTTCTGACCCAAACTTCCTCACCTGGGATATGCAAAGAAGAGAATTTAACTGTGCTGTAATTTATGTACATTATGCATCACATAAAGACCTCTTCTATCCGCTTCTTGCTTTAAAAAAAAAAAAAGTCTTCATGCTGTATTACCTCTTAACAGAGTTTTAGACTGATGGTATGCTTAGTCCGTGACCTAGTGACCAGTTATCAATGTATTCACTGGAAGAAATTTTAAAAAGCACTTTTCATTTTGAAGGACATCTGCCAAATGCTGTAAATGTAAAGAAATTATAGGTTTTCTTCAGACAGCTTGATGTCCAGTTGTTGATCCTTAGTGCACCATGTGTATCATGGAGGATAAAACATATGACATGAAACAAAATTACTGTTTTTTATTTGATATACTAAACTTTAAAAAAAAAAAAAAAAAGCAATATACAAAAACATTTGGATAACATTGACTGAGGCCATATCCACACATTTTTGGATATTTTTAATTTCTGGATATATATATATATATATATATATATATATATATATATATATATATATATGAAATACAATCAGTCAGCTGTCTTGCTCATGTGAATGACTGATATTTTATACTCTTTCACATTATTATTATTATTATTATTATTATTATTATTATTATTATTATTATTATAAAAATACAGCAATTCCAATACAGTAAAAAAATTAACCATCATTGGTGCATATAGTAAAATAAATAAATAAATAAATAAATAAATAAATACCAAAAATTGTGTACATTATTAACAACACAACTCCTTCCTCTTCTTTAAGTGTTTTTAATATTAATTACCTCACAAATTTACTAAACTATTTGAGCTTTCTTTAAAATATCTCATTCCTAAACCTCTCACAGCATTATCTACATATAGACTCAATTCCCGAAACATAAGCTTTATACCCTGGTGCTCTTTTGATATGTATGATCATGCTGCTCCTCTTCAAAATATCTTTATAACAGTAGTAGACAAAAAATGTACTTTTTTTTTTTTATTACCAACCTTATGAACAGCATGAGTGCTGGCTACTGGCTGTGAGCCTCAAGCACAAATAAAACCTCTTCGTTTAAAGAGCGTGTGTGCTGGAAATGCAGGGATTTAACACATACTGTACAAGGCAGCTGTCTGGCTTAATGTCTCAGAATAACTTTAGGTTCAATAGTTCCTATGAAATGGCTTTCATCTCTGTACATCATTTGAAACATTCGCTTTATGTCTTAAGTCTGTTTTGGATCAGATTGTACTATAAATATTTTTTCTGATGCATGCCACTGTGTTGAATCAGATTTCAAGATATTAACTGTCTCAAAACATAATAAATTTGAAGTTTATGAATTCCTGATAATAGTCCGATAAGCCGAAATGATTTGTATTTAAAGCATTAAGTTAGCATTCTCAAAACAGTTTTTGTTCGCTGCTTTGGTTTTTAATTTTTATTTATTTTTTTATTTATTTATTCATTTATTTATTTATTTATTTTCATTTTTAAATTTGTCACTATGGAACAAATAAGCGATTAATTAAAGTTAGTCTGGCATTTGCATGGAACATGCATTTAATAACACCAGTCCCAGAGCTACCTGATACTAAATTAAAGCCTGGGAAATGTGTTGGAAACTATCCAAAACATGAGACGAATGAAAAATAAGAGCGTAGGCTTGAGTGTGTCTTCTGTTGATAAGGTATATGTAAATGAAAACCTTTTCACAGGCTCTGTTTATATGGTCTTTGCATTGGAAGTCCAAATGTGTGGTGAATATCTAAATGTACAAGCAGCTTTAAAAGGTTACGAAACAAAGAAATCTCATTTCTACTGTCTGAAAACATGCTAGGAGATGGATTTGTTTATTCTTAAATAACCCTAGCATTGAATGAGTGTGGTTCTCCGAGTCCTGCCTGGTGTTCCTAAATGTACATAATTGCTTTAATTACTGCATGAAGCAGCTACATTTTCATATCTTTTAGCTACACAGCACCATGTTCAGAATTGGTGACCTAAACCCAAAGGTTACTTACAATATTTACACAGGAAATGTTATGGGTATGTAGAGATGGGTTAAACACCTATAAGTGCATGTAGTTCACGTTTCTGTGGTTGCTAGATTTTTTTATTTATTTTTTTGAATAAACGCTTGTATAAAAGACAAGGTTTTTCAAAACCACCAAGACCACCAGTTTTACTTCACAATGACTGAAGTAAGAAACAAACTTATTTGCTGTCACACGCAATACATTGTACCACACCAATAGCAAAGGAAAGGTTCTGGGACGCTTCATATTTGGAACCTCTTTGGGAAAAGGGTTTTAAGGATTTTGAACCCTTTTTTTTAGGATTGAATCAAAAGAACTCTACAGGGTTCTTTGTCGTCTGTGTAAGGATTCTTGCTATGGGTTTGTTTGTTTATAATTTTTTGAGTCATTTAAAATAAGTTATAATGATAGAAATGATAATCATGCAATTAAAAAAAATACGGAATGCAATATATTGCAAAAATTCCAAGCAATATAAAAGACAAAAATACAGCAGGATAATTAAAATACTTTTAAATTTTTTTTTTATTCTAACAGCGTATGATATGCTGATATGTTGACGACGACGGCAAGTATTCAAATAAACTAATAGGAGTCAGGATGAATAGTACAACATTAATCATTGCAAATTTAATTTGAATATTATTTATAATTGTCATTATTCTTCGACTTCACTTGATCCAGCACATCCTATTGCTTATTTATTTGTTTATTGCTTTCTTTATTGACAGATTGGTTTTTAATTCATGTGCAGATTTTTACTTGTATGCTACAACTATATTATAAATACTTTAAATACTATAGTGAGGTCATGTAATTGTAATGGTTTGTTTGTTTGTTCCACTATTCTGAGATAAAGTTGAGTTAAATTAATACAAATAACCCTCTTCTAAAGAAATCCTCACTTAAGTGTGCTTAACTCAACTCTGAATACTTTAAAAATAATTGTGGAACAATTGTGTAAATTGTGTAAATGTTTCCACCCTATAAGGAGAAGACAAAAGTACAAATATATATATATATATATTAACTTTGTAAATGAATCAAATTTATCTGTAGTATATAAAATCTGAGATCTACTGGAGTATAGTGAGAGAAAATTTCTTCATTTTGTTTTCCCTTAAAATTCCCTTAAATTAATGTTTACAGTGCTGTAGTTTTATGGGACATTGTCACTTTCTACAATAAACGTAGAGAAAACGTCACATAAAAGATCACACCAGCATGATAGATCTGTGTGATATATTCGGTAGACACTCTTAATCAATAGCAAACGTACACAAAAGGTTGTATTCCGACCGGCTGGCTGGTAAGTAATGGTGATTCCATCACCATGAGTTTGATCTTACCTGATAGCGTGTGGCTATGGCGCCCTTGAGCAAAACACTTAATCTAAAATTACTCCCGGGGGAATTCTTCTGGAGCTGGCACATGTAATCCACCTTGGGCAAAATGTGTCTGCTCAAATGCACACTAAGTGCTGAGAGCGAACCATTATCTATCTTGTTACTGTAAAAAAAAAAAAAACTTATATAACCATTGCTGATTTTGTTTCAGGAGAAAAACGCTCGAAGGGAACACCAAAGCTGGCCTCCAACTTTCTGTGTGGCCATGTAGAGTACAGAAGAAGTGCTTTAATGACTTGGGAAAAGTTTTGGTCGTAGGGTTGATGAGGTAAATAAGCATTTGTTTGCATCTGGGCAGCTTTGAGACTCAGTGTAATGTAAACACATACTTTCATTAACAAATTATAATAGAACAAAATATAGACACACCCATGTTTTAATAGCAAAACAATCAGGCTTCTTTATGTGGTTTCCTTTTTCTTTGTCTGTTTCTTTCTTTATTGTTGTGTTTTAAAATGGTGATCTAACTTGCCAACGATCATGCACATTTGATAAATGTTCTCATGTCCCTAGATACCTTCTGCAATACCCAGAATTCTCTACCAGCCAGGCAGAAATGCGAAGAACCGAGTGATCATCACAGTCTTTATTAAATTCAGATATTTTTTGAAATGTAGAACATGCGGAGATCATGTAGTCAGCCAGAGAGGGTTTTCTTATTAGTCTATGGAATACTGCAGTAAAATATCTACAAGTTTGTAATATGCAGTCATATTTGAACAGCTAATCAATATGCAAGGACACACACCGTAGAAATTGTTTATGCACATAAGACATTGGTACTGAAAGTATTTTGAATAGGACATGCTCCATTTTTGTGTACAGATAACTATGTGGTTTTGACCGCTTAGCTCAAAAGATATTGTAAACATTTACGACACGTGATACATTATAATA
Source organism: Hemibagrus wyckioides (assembly GCF_019097595.1). Taxonomy (NCBI): domain Eukaryota; kingdom Metazoa; phylum Chordata; class Actinopteri; order Siluriformes; family Bagridae; genus Hemibagrus; species Hemibagrus wyckioides. The sequence continues at coordinate 7,079,094 of NC_080717.1, read as the reverse complement.
ATAAGCATTACAGCTGTATCCCAAATCACATACTGTACACTATGCACTTGCACTATGCACTAGGTACTCTACTGTCTTGTGTATGAATTTTAGTAGGTTAGTGGGATCTCGAATAGAGTTCTAATGGTTGTTTACTAACCGAAAGGACAAGCTGTTTCCCAGTCAATGACAAATAACATCAAATGCATATGTCGTGACGCTGCCAGCTTTAGCAGAATATGGTGTATTTGGAAAAATTGCATAATGTGGACTAATAAAAATAAAAAAATTTAAAAAAAAAAACATTTGCAAGATGTCTTGTCTACCAGAGTGTCGTCAACCGTCTTGTAAATTTACTCATCTGCCTGGTAGCCCCGCCCCTGATCCACTAAGTGTCCAGTATTTTACAGTTTTTGATTAAGGCATCACCCAAATAGTGCACTTCTTCTTGTTGGAAGTTTTAATGTGAACATATAGTCTATTATACACTGTGTATTCTACACAATAGCAAAGTATATTTCATAAGTAAGATTTGGGATGGTACATTTACATTCTTGAGATTTTTTATTAGCATTTAATCTGACCCGCTAAAATGTTTGTTGCATATTCATGCATCTTTCTGCAGTTAACTGGACGTTTGAAACATCGGCATACGTTGTTCACTTCGGACATAAACGTATTTATGAAAAAATACTGCATATAGGTTTTATGTAAACGTTTTTCTGTTATTAAGCTGAATCAAACATCCAGGCAGCTGAAGGTTATGGCTAAAAAAATGTAGAAAAGGTTGTTGTCCATACGTTGAGCTTCTGGAACTGAGTCAATAGCTAGGTTTAGACTCCATTTGAATCTGAAAAGGTCTTCATTTTAAGCACCCCATCCTCAACCACTTTTCTCTAATGGATCAAAGCTTTCATGCTCAAGTTCATTTAAGGGTATTTCTCACATAGCATGAATTTCCTCCGAGTTTTCCGGAGCACATGTGGCATCCAAACTCCCACTGGATTCATAGACAGCTACATACCAGCTGTTCTTATTAACACAGTTCAAGCTCAAAGGCCTGATCTTAATTACTTATCCTTGTTATTCTGGCACTTTCTTCTTTTTTGGCTCCAACATGAAAGAAATAAACTAATTAATAACTCATGTATCATGACTATACACCACTTCCAAAAATACTTCTTGTTTTTAATCTAACGTTAACTTCAGACTTTCTGCTCTTGAACTGACAAAAAAAAGCCCTGACCCAGTGCAACTAGCTTAACTATCACTAATTTACAGCATCAAACTTCAGATTATCTTTTTCCTGTGTGTGAACTGGGATTGATATTGGAGTTTTCTACTTTAATTCAGCATTCTGTCTCTCTCTTCTATATTTGGGAGAAATCTAGCTTGACCTGTTAATTGTCCATGACTATGCTGCTTTGCCAGAGCTTGTGTCCACTGAGAGTAATAGAGGAATTCTGTCTTATTTAAGGTCCATATTACTTAGGAAGAAAAATCCTCTGCGGATAAGGCGCAACATGCGATTTTTGTCGTGATGAAGATATCATTTATAATGACAGCTATTGCCCAGGCTAATGTGAAAGACCACTTCGGTATGGCTGAGGAAGTATCGGGATTAATGAGCACTAGTTCTGCCTGAAAAATTGCAGACATTCGTGGAGGTACATGCAGATTTGGATGAAGGCAGCAAAATGTAAAAGTGGCTTGTCATAGTGTGTTCCATCTTTACAACCCCGGGGAAGCACATTAACCGCTCAGCCCTTTTTTCAGTAATGCAGCAAGAAGACATTCTGTACACAACAAAAGCTTCAGAAACACATTCAAGTCAATTCATTTCATTTTTTATTGCAGTTTTACCGATGGACATTGTCGCAAAGCAGCTTTACAGGGATATTTAAATTCAGGATATAAATTATAAGTGTAAGATTTAAATACATCCCTAATGAGCAAGCCAGAGGTGATGGTAGCAACAAAAAAACTCCCTGGGACGATATGAGGAAGAAACCTTCAGAGGAACCAGACTGATAATGGAACTGGAGAGTGCGATTATAAATAATTTCCTTTCTATAACTGTTTACTACACGCCATTTTAGTTAGAACATCAAGTCTATCTTGTTCACTGACACTGTGAACACTATGAACTGTTCACTGAGAGTGCAAAACTGATCCTGCAATTGCAGAACAATGCCATATTCATGATGTATGAGGAATCTTAGCAGCATGTGTAGCACGACTGAGAGAGAGAGAGAGAGAGAGAGAGAGAGAGAGAGAGAGAGAATAATAAGGAATTGCAGGGTTTTTCAAACCCCTATCAGCAATATTTGAACTAACAGAAAGGCTTATAATATTGTATGAGGCACCATTTATTGATTACACAGATGGTAAATGAATGATGGCCCAGCACAGTTTCACACTCACCGCTAACATCTGGCTCACGTACTGCTGTGGAATGTTGGCAATGAAGTCATCCGAATCTGGCTGCTGCAACACAGAAACACACACAAGCGTGATAAGACCACTGATGAAACAAAATCCCAAGGATGACACGGACCAGATGTTACAGTTGGGCCACACAAGCTGAATGTGAAAGTGAAAACCTTAAATCTGCCTGCTGACAGTCAGATTTGTGCCACAATACATAGATTTTTGCATAAAATGAACATTCTTCAGTCCTCAATAGTCTGCAATCAGAGATGTTAACTTTTAACTTTAAGCAAGCAAACCAAGTCAAAAGTCAAGTCAAGAAGCTTTCATTGTCTTTTCAACCATATATAGCTCTAGCAGTATACATAGTGAATTGAAACAATGCTTCTCCAGCATCAAAATTATTCCATGTATAATATAATGTCTCATACATAAATATAAAGAAATATCTGTGATGACTACAAGTGATTTTGTTGAGGCTAAAGGCAAACACGAACTCTTGCTCTAACCCTAATCATTTATGCATTTTCATTCTATTTAGCTTGTGTGAAAGCTAAGGTCAATTTAAATATAAATTTCTTCAAGTTAACCTAATGCTTCCTCGTGTTTTCATAAATATAGTTTTGTACGTTGGGGGTGTTGGATATTGATTTTAGCATTGTGCTGTTTTGAAACAGGATGTTTAATAGGAATGACGTGTCTCAAGTGTAATCTCACCTTTGTTAATTACTCCAATTAACCCTTTTGATGGAAACCTAATTATCTGACCATCTGAGATGAATCAATGTTGAATTCCCCAGCTTGTTTTCATCACACTAACATACTGTAACATATTGCATCATGCAATTGGACCAGTCAGCAGCAATAGACCAGATGCAATCCAGTCACACCGATGGATGGATGGATGGATGGATGGATAGTGAAAAGTCACATATAGACTGATATAGACATACTGAATAGACATACATATGAAAGGCTGGATTATACTGACTGACTGACTGACTGACTGACTGATAGATGGATGGATGGATGGATGGATGGATGGATGGCAAATAAATAAGCCTAGACCAGTAAATTAATGGACACAGATGAATGGATGGATTATTGATGTATGTATGTATGGTTGGATGGATGGATGGATGGATGGATAAATGGATGGATGGATGGATGGATGGATGGATGGATGGGTGGATGGATGGATGGGTGGATGGATGGTTGGTAGGTAAAGGAAACATGGACAGGTGAATGGATGGACATACAGCTGAATAGACAAATCATTGACTGATGGAAGAATGGATAGTGATTGTTAGGTGAATGTATGGATATACAAATGAATGTTTAGATGACTGAGTAATGAATGAACTGACAAATGGAAGAATGGATGGACAGAAATATGGACAGATAAAAGGATATCGGGGTGGAAGGATGGCAAAAATAAAGCATAGGCAAGTGAATTGATGGACACATAGATGAATGGACGGATTATTGATGGATGGATGGATGGGTGGATGGATGGATGGATGGATGAGTGGGTGGATGGATGGACATACAGCTGAATAGACAAATTATTGACTGATGGAAGAATGGATATGTGATTGTCAGGTGAATGTATGGATATACAGATGAATGTTTAGATGACTGAGTAATGAATGGCCTGACAAATGGGAGAATGGATGGACAGAAATATGGACAGATAAAAGGATATCAGGATGGATGGATGGATGGATGGTAAAGGAAGCATGGACAGGTAATTTGATGGTCATAAAGATGAATGGATAAATTATTGAATTATTGGAAAAATGGATAGTGAAGATGGTCAGATGAATGGTTGGATGACTGACTAATAAATTGACTGACAAATGGAAGAATAAGTGGACAGAAATATGGACAGATGACAATATCATGATGAATGAATGGATGGACAGTCAGACTGATTAATAAACATATGAACATATGAACAGATTGACAGCTAATACAATGGCAATGTGGGTCCTTGAATGAATAGGTAGTTGGGTGGGTAGGAGCATGTTTTTTTGGATGCTTTACATCCATTGTATTAGTGCATTCTTCAGGAAAGTAGCTGTGGTGGAGTCTAGAGAAGGTTTCCTGCTATCCTTTCCTCTAATTGAATATAACAATGTGAGCTACAATCTGAGGAATATTGCAACATGTGAGTGTAATAAACAGATGTATAGTCAGCATATCTGCGAGGGGACGTGGTTATTGGTGGGGGGTTTTAAGTAGACGTCAAATTAGACTTGACCTATTAATTCTAAAACATTCTCAAAACAACAAGAAAGCTAGAAATTTAAAGTGGATTCACCTAGTATAAATCGACACAGTACTTGACATGATACATCCTCTGTGATTCTGAGTAACACACAGTTCTATGTTCAATGCTTTGCATTTAGGATGCTGATAACACAAAATTAGTCACTAAAATCATGACATATACAATATTATACATATATGTAAATCATGGAGAAAATGTCAACTGTAGAGACAGACACGGTGTTGCATTTCATTTCTGACATGAGGGCAATGTGCCACAATCAGCAGGAGGCTGGTTTTCTTAGAACTGCCTTTCTGAAATAAGTGAAGTAATTTCCTGTAACATTACAATTCCTGCATTTTTGAATCAGTGTTTTACAGTCATGCCACACTGAAATGCATTCACTGTCTAATCACAGCCCTATTCTACTGCATGGTATAATCAGAGAAAGAGATCAGTGTCTAAAGGCATTATTTTCCAGTAGACATCGCCGTCCCATCAATTTAGTTAAATCTAGAAAGGTTCTGTTTATTTATATTTGCACTCCATCTCAATTATGACACTCACACGCATTCGGTAATTATAATGAAACTATGAAATAATGGCTAATCTTACCTCCCAATGTCCCTGTTGTGTTTGTAAAAGCATTTCTTAAAAAACTGTCTGAAGTTCTTTGATAGAGATATCACAGCAGGAAATTTTTAAACAATCTCCATATCAAATAAAGCTGTTCTCTGCATGCAGCTCTGGATTTCATTCATTTGAAGAGAGCTCCATATCTAAGACTGACTCACAGATCAGAGGAAAATCTGGCTGGTTTTTCCAACAGGTTTTGTCAGCACAAGATTGAGTGAGAGCATATGGCTCCTGACAGGAGCAAACAGCCAATTCCTCATCTCATAATGCTGCATAGTGCACTATAGACCGGGCCTGTTCATCTTTAACACCGAGCTCTAGTCCCCGAAAATGAAAAAGCTAGCATGCCAAAGAGGCACGCTTTTAAATCTTTAATCAAACCAGAGCAGTTGGCTGGCTCCTTTTCAAATCTGCAGCATTAAGGTAAGGGGTGATGACTGGAAAGGCACCGAAGTTGCCACATGTATGGAATACATCGAGGTTAGAAGCCTCACTTAAGAGAAGCACAGCAGAGGATAGGCAGAGGGTTGAGAGACAGAGAATTCTAGCCTTGGCAGCCGGAACGACTCTACAAATCAGCTAGCTGGAGGGAGCTTGACTGCTGAATTCGGTCTCTGTGCGATGCAGAGGACTGCATTAATACAAGCTGGCTAACCTTGGAGACAGCCAAGCATGTGCCATCATTTCTGTCAGTTATGCCAGAAGCAAATACTGATGTCTTGGGAAACTGATAGGTATAAAGATGAACAGCGTAACAATACACAGGATGATGAAAAGATACATGAAGGTAGTGTATATTTAAGAGTAAATCTTAGCCTCCTCCATGACTAGGGAATGAAGGGGGAAAAGGAATGCACTTGTATTTCACAATTCATCTAGGGAAAAAAGAATAAGAAAATAATCAAATTTGGACTACATAAAACAAAATTAGGCTTTATTCACATTGCCTAAAATGACACAAATGACACAAAGGATTTTTTGTCTTGCCTTAGTGACACACTATTACTGTTCCTTGTGTGTGTGTGTGTGTGTGTGTGTGTGTGGACACAACAGTCAGATCTTTTCAAATCAGATCTGTTTTCGCTCCTAGATCAGAACCATATCCGATATGTAAATGTGACATAAATGAAAACATTCAGCTGTGAAAGTATGTGGCTTTTCACAATGCATCCAATAATGAAGCATACACTGCAAAAAATATCGTCTTAGCAAGTGAAAATATCTTAAATATAGTCAAATGCATTTAGTGTTTCCTATTATAACATGGCAATAAAACGAATCTAGATTATTAGATTATTAAACCTACACTGCATTTCCAAACGTGTGCCGTTTCATGCACCTGAATATAATATGGATTTGGCCTGCCCTTTGCAGCTATAACAGCTTCAACTCTTCTGGGAAGGCTTTCCACAAGGTTTATGGGAAATTTTGATCATTCCTCTAAAAGCACATTTGTGACGTCAGGCACTGATGTTGGATGAAGGCCTGGCTCACAGTCTCCTCTCTAATACATCCCAGAGGTGTTCTATCAGGTTGAGGTCAGGACTCTGTGAAGTTCCTCCACACCAAACTCGCTCATCCATGTCTTTATGGACCTTGCTTTGGTCACTGGTGTGCAGTTATGTTGGAACAGGAAGGGGTCATCCCCAAACTGTTCCCACAAAATTGGGAGCATGAAATTGCTCCCAAAATGTCTTGGTATGAAGCTGAAGCATTAACTGGAACTAAGGGGCCGAGCCCAACCCCTGAAAAACAACACCTGAATTCAAAGATTTGGAGGGGTGTCCCAAAACTTTTGCCAATGTAGTGTATTTAGACATTTATTTTTCTCGATTCAAGCTTTAAATTCTTATACTTATATATAAGTCTTATACTTTTAGCTGATGTATTTGAGAGACAAAATATATTATAATCCAATATTTGGTTTACTGAAAACTTGTAATGTTCGAAAAGAAAACTCTAGCTAAATTTGACTATTTTCAAGGTATTTCAGCTCGGTACAATGTAATTTTTTTTTTTTTGCAGTGTAGCAAAAGCAGTAATTATATTCAGTAGAAAATAGGAGATTTTTTTAAAGTATTTTCAAGCATAATTTGGAATCAACCTACCAAAACAAACTGGTGTAGTGAAGCAATTGTGCAAGAAAATGATGTGTGCATAGAGGGTGCTTTAGGGGAGAGATGTGTTCTCATTAAAGGCAAATATGGGTCACTTGCAGTTAGGAGAGAAGACAAAGAATAAGAAGAAGCTGTTATGTGCAATATATACACAAAAGCACTGTAAAATTCTATTTTTTACATTTCTCACCCAGCTTGTGGAGTCAGAATGCAAGGTCAGTCATGATATAGTGCCCCTGAATCCTCTGAACAGTAACCCAGAGCCTTAACCGCTGCCTAAAGTAAACCATTAAGACATACAGATGTGACTGGTGCAAAGAAAATGAGCAGAATTGTGTAAAAAGCCTTGCGGTGTAAATGTAGTCTTGACAATTTAGTTACTTCCCACCCACCAGCCAGATCTCCCTAGATCCATATCATGTGACAGCTACACTACAAAATCCCCAGTGTTGAATTAACCCCCAGAGTGTTGAATTAACATGCTGCAGTGTTTATACTGTATATGCAAAACGAAATGAATTCTAAAAGTGTTAAATCAACACTGTGGGTGTGAATTCAACAGTGGGGATTTTGCTTTGCACCAACCAGTAGGGTGTGAAGGCTAACACATGCTTCCTCCGAGACACACGACCAAGCCAACCGAATGCATCACGCTGTGTCACGGTGCAGTGTAACACGCTCGGAGGAAAGCTCTTTTCGTCCTCTTCCTTCACTCATGATTGACAAGGACAGGCGAGTATATCATCCCTCCGATTCAGAGAGCACGGCCTTGACTTTCAGCATTAAATGGCTGTATTGTCATTGGGATTTGAGCTCACAAGCTCTACTGTTGTCATTTAAACCTAAATCCTGCCTTTTATGGATGTCTTTGCCCTTAATATTTTAAATAAAAGTTTTGAACCTCTCATGAAACTCTCATTCACCTAATGAAAAATGTATTTGGATTTTTACATATTTTTTTATCCCTCAATAATTATATCTTGTTGCTTCTCATAAGTTTTAAGTCTCATCATTTCTGAAACCTAGTACACTAAATATTTTGTAGTTTGTTTTCTTCTATTTTTTTTGCCCCCAATTGGATATATACTTGTCTACAGCTTGTCTGTGACTCACTCAAATAGATTTTCGAAGGAACTTTAGCAAATTCCTCATAGGTGCTGAGCTCTGTTATATAAGACACAACGTTCTACTCGCTCTTAAAAACCATCATACTTTCTTTATACTGAGATGGTCTGATCCCTGATATCTATCAAATACTGCATGTAATTCATCGATTAAGTGATTATGAAATTCAGTCATTTAACATATTAAGTGCTTTCGTAAGATGTTGGATCAACATAAGCCACCAGAGCTGTGACACAAGGGGAGAGCTGCGAGAGTGAAAACCACAGCGTATGTTTTACACCGATTTCATCTTCAGCAAACCATTTACTGAGATGTCACGCCTTGCGAACGCAGCAGGTTCATCCTGGAAGAGTCCACTCACAACAGGGATGTTGTTTGCCACGTTTTTATGTTTGTATCCACTGCCAATGCTTCATGATAGGATCAAGGTTATCAGGTGAACTGTTAAAAGGTCAATGTAACTTTATATTGATTTGCAGTGATGCTACTATTCTACTGATCTTGTACAATATGTACATCATGATGCTATTGAAAACAGGGTAGTGGTGACTCAAGAGGTTAAGGTGCTAGGACGTGGATTGGGGTTCAAGCCCCACTGTTGGGCAATTGAGCAAAGCCTCCCTGCTCTAGGGGCGCTGTATCATAGCTGCCCCTGCACTCTGACCCCAACTTCATCAGGTGGGATATGCAAAGAAAAGAATTTCACTCTGCTGTAATGTATGTGTGGTGATAATAAAGGCTCCATGCCCTCAGTTCTTCTTTTTTTTAAAGATAAAAGAAGGAAAGGTTTCTGAGACATTCACGAAATTTAAATAATGCTTATTAATTATTGATAACTTATTGATAAATTCCAAATATTTCATAGACATGAAAGTGTTCAGATAACACTAAAAAGTCCATTTTTAATAACCTATAATAGATGATTCATGGAAAGGGATGTTTGAAGCATGAAATGTTAAATGGATTCATGTAAAAATAATCATAGGTTTTTATCAAGTTTTAAGTTATTTATGTACTACCCAGGAAAGAGAGAGAGAGAGAGAGAGATCAGGACGCAAGTGTGAAAACTCAACATGTGTTTTATTGAAGTCAATCCATAAAACTTTGTCAGAAATCCAAGCGGTAGTCTGATCTCAGGCAGACTTCAGCAAGCTGGAATTAATCATAACTGGAAGATGTGGAAAAGAGGCAAGGTTCAATAACCAGGAAATGCTGCACATATAACTAGAAACTCAGGCACCAGGCACCACTTTAGACTTAAGCTGTTTTTATGCAGTGGGATTCTAGCTGTCTTGTGGGATTATTACTTGCACACTGTATGAGATGATCCCAATAATTCTAAACAGAATTCTACACAGACTGTGAGATACCATATGTTTTTCATGTTAGATGAAATAATCAAGATCGTAGGCCTAGGTTACCTACAATTAAATAAAGGTATTATGTAATACTGGGTACGCAGTGATACAGCACAGGTTTGACTGGAAGGCATGAAATAGTTTTGCATTTCGAACTGTATTGACACATTATAGATACCTCCATTCTGTTGCTATAAATCAACCACAGGATTTTTATATGAATCAGGTTTTTCTGTTGTTGTTGGTTGGGGTTTTTTTTTACGATGTGCGAGTGTGCTTGTGCCAGCAAACTCATGCCAAAGAAATCATACAGTCTGAAGCCGGCTTCAAGGACATGAAAGTATAATAAGACCTTGTGAAGACAAAGAAACAGCAGACTACACACAGACGAACTAACTAATCAGCTTAATGAGCTGACACAGAACAGGAGAACACAATTAGGCTACACAGCAAAGAGGAACAGGAAAGGGGCGGAGCAGGACTAGGGGAGAATTTAAAGCTTGTGACGCTTAAAGAAAGCTTAAAGAAAATGACACAAACGCAGAATGCTTAGACCGGCAGCATGGACTGAGAATGGAAGGAATTTATGACTATGAAAGAGAGGTTACACATGGGTGGTTATGAATTTATGGCACTACAATCATGGAATAATATGGTTGCTAAGCATTGATTTCTGTCAAATTAACCAGAGACACATTATTCTAAAGTTTTAGATGTCCAGAGTCTATAAATGCTTTTAACAGAACACTGCCCGAATCTCCATGGTGTCCTTGTACTCAGTTCCACATAAAACCAAATGCATCAAACAGCAGATGACCACAGACCTCAACTGGCTCGTTTGTGTCCTGCTCAATTAACACCGACATGGTCAGCAGCTCTCTGTGAACACCTGTGGGGAATGTTTTGCGAATATTTGCTTCCCATAAAGTGTCCCGGCTGTCAGTACGCGTGCGACTTGTTGCTCCTCGGCTCCGCCGTGACCCTTTTGACCACCTCAGCGTGCCGTATCTGTTGTTTATGAAGAACAACTATGAGTAAGGTAGGGCACGACCCTGCTTACGACCGCCACGTTATTTATAGTGATATCACCCTGTGGGGAGGTGACTCGGCCATAGCAAACACTGCGGAATCATATTGCAGTTGCTGCAGAAATTCAATTAGAGAGGCCTTCTCAGCGAAAGGTGGCCATGTAAGTGGGGAGCGTGGAGCATAGCGATGCAAAGTATCTGCCTTTGATTCAATTAGCCCATGGAAATCCTTTTTTTTTTTCCCTTTCGAAGGTCGCACATTAGGGAGAAACACAGAGGGCTCTGTTGGTATGGAATGACAGACGTCCCCCCGCCTTATTCCTCCTGACTGGCATTTAAAATAGGAGGCATTAGAATGAGTCTCAGTAGTGCCGCTGAGCTGTGCCAACTTTCAGTACATTCATGTGTCCCCTCTTACTCCAAGCCTGCTCAACTAAAATGATCAAACAAGTGTAAAGACATCAATTATTACAATGGCCCAGTTGCAATTTCTAACCACGCTTAACTTTTGACCTGGTCTGAGAAGTTCCAATGCTTCCAGGGTTGGAGTAAACACAGCATTCAGCTGACAGTGTTGTAATGAGTGCGCATGAAAACTCACACCCAAAGGGAGAGGATTTGTACCCTGTGCCAGATGCACTCTCACTCATAAACACACTTTTCTAATAGAACTCCGAGCACGTTGGAGTGCTTGTCACGTTTGTGTAACCAACTAGCGAAATCCATTTGCAAGTTTTGATTTCTGCACCTAAGCCGGGCCTAAGGGATAGCGTTCAAAGCTGCGAACGGTTGTGTTTTAATATTTCAATGCTATTACATCAAGTACACTTGATTGGAATTTAATTAATCGACAATTCAATTATAGAAAAAAAAAATCTCACCCCGGAATAGAGTCTGAGTGTCCACATTAACCTGTTTATTTTATATTTTTTATTTGACTTCAGCTCCAATGCTTAATTCTTATTGCGCAGAATGTGTTTAATTTTTTCTTTTTATAAAATCAGCTTGGACCGTAGTTCAATGGTTCAGTGGTTTAAGAGACTGTGTACTGTGGGCTCCTTATAAAAGAAGTAAAAACTGTGTACTGTATAATTAAGAGGTCTTAGCAATGGCTGAGGAATTAAATCCAACCAGATGAGATCGGCTTCTGAAATATATAATAATTTATAATCGTAAACACATTTTTTTGTCCATTGGTTTGGTTTGGAGAGGAAATATCTCCAGTTATTTCAGTATTATTTCTATTCCTGAAGTCAACATTCAAGTCTACATTGCTTAGAGGTGGAAAGACTCAATCCTTTCACCTTCAAGCAAACTCCACATGAGATAATAAAACATTAGAATGGCCCATAGGATAGAAGCCTCACAAGAAAATAGTGTTGATAAATCAGTGAAGGCATGTTAAAAAAAACTGTTGCAACACAGCCCATAGAGCTGAGGGGGAATAAATAACAGAGAGTATTGACACACTGGATTTGACACTCCCCAGATAATAGTTTAATAACAGCAGCCATATTTTGGCCTTCTCCAGTTTTTCTTCAGCTCATACAGAAGTGTCAGACATAAGAGGCGTATATCACAATTAACACTGTATATAACACCTACACATACGGTACGTTCTCAAAGTAGCTCCATACCAGAAGGGAATTGTTCACACCAGTTATACACATTTTGCTTCTCTGTCTCCTCTCTTGGGTTCATATTGTACACAATAGCCCATTTGCGCCAATCACTCATTTCTTTTCTTTTTGTCTGACCAAAATAAACAAGACCTGATCTGATGATTTGCAATGGGAAGGTTGTGTAGATAGATAGATAGATAGATAGATAGATAGATAGATAGATAGATAGATAGATAGATAGATAGATAGATAGATAGATAGATATATGTTATTGATCCTCTAAGGGAATTTGTTTTGTTACAGCAGTGTCACTAAAAGTTAAGTAGCCTTTATTTGTCACATAAACATTACTGCACAGTGAAATTCTTCCTTCACATATCCCATCTTTGGAGGATTGGTGGGTCAGCCATGATGCAGTGCCCCTAGAGATGGTGGGGGAGGTGGTGGTGGGTGTGTTTTTGGTGGCAGCTTGGCGGTGCTGGGGCTTGAACCCTGATCTTCCAGTCAACAACCCAGAGCCCTAAAATGTAACCCAAATACAAATCGACATAAAATGCACTTGTGCATAAAATGCAGGTGTGCAAATATGAATAATGCATACAACATGTAACAGTATGTACAGATAATTGTGCAGCAGCATGTATGCCTGCATTATTCTGATGGACCCATTTACAAAAGACTAAAGATTTCTCTGATGGTTCACAGCCCCTCTTACACTACCAAGGCTAAGCATGAAGATCTCATTAGAGTCTCGCAATTAGGGTCTCACAACACAGAAATGTCATCAGGAAACAGAATATAGACTACCCTATGGCAAGACTTTTCATGTTAGCCTATAAGGGTAACACAGAAAATCCAGTAATGGACAGTGGAAGCACTAGAAACTGTAGGTAAATACATGCAAAGACATACCTTTTACTTTTCCAGTGCATCATATTGTATATTTCATATATGTTTGACTTTTTCTGTCCATGTTTCCGTATATATATTCATTTATTTTCACTTATTATGGCATCAAGTAGCAGTGCTGTTTTTGAATAGCTCTAGATTTACTCCACCTAGAGGCATTTTGACACTAGCCACCTCTGTTTGTTATTTGATACGACCGGATGTGTTTAATTGAGTTGTTTTAGCTGAGACTATTTGAGCATTTACATTTACATTTCTGGCATTTGGCAGACGCTTATATCCAGATCGACATACAAAAGTGCTTTAAGTCTCTATCATTGAAAACATTAACACTGGTTCAGTTTTGTCTTGTGGGGGTTGAAGTTGTTTGAAGTGATGGTTTGAAGGCTGATTTCTTTCTAGCTCAGACTATAGAGTCATGCAGCCAGTCAGTGAGGTGATTACACCGAAATAAACACCCCATAGTTTTGATCTCTATTTGGCTTGATGCTTAACAGATATATATCGGTGTTGATGTCACTGGTGCAGTAAACATGATGTTATCCTTGGGAATTTTTTTCCCCAAAATACCTTGAGGAAAGAACTAAAAGTAAATAGACTACTACAAACTGTTTAATCAAAATGCCAATTATACAAAAAAGCAAACAACATAACTAGCCTCATGGTTTTTTTGTTTTTCTTTTAACAACCTTTTGTTTTTACCTCACTTTATTCTTATTATACCATCATAATGTCACAATCGAATGCATTGCTCAACATTTTGGAGCTTCATTGCCAAGCTACTGATAGATAAGACTAACCGTTGCTGGTTCAGAAGGATAAAATGTGAATTTCATGCAATCACAGGCCTCAATTATGAACATATCTGTCACCAATATGCTTCAGCTACACCTCTGATGTCTTAACAGTTTGCGTGATTTAAAGTCTCTTTTAATGGAGCAAAAGGGAGTGAGAGGAAGTGCGAGCTGTGACATATCATGTCCCTGGTGGGATATTGGCTTGTGTCGACTAGCTGTTAAATGAGATCATAGTGTTAGCGATTTCTCCATTTAATTTGTTTATCGTCATGTTCCTGTGGCAGATATACACTATATTGCCAAAAGTATTCGCTCACCCATCCAAATAATCAGAATCAGGTGTTCCAATCACTTCCATGGCCACAGGTGTATAAAATCAAGCACCTAGGCATGCAGACTGTTTTTACAAACATTTGTGAAAGAATGGGTCGCTCTCAGGAGCTCAGTGAATTCCAGCGTGGAACTGTGATAGGATGCCACCTGTGCAACAAATCCAGTCGTGAAATTTCCTCGCTCCTAAATAGTCCACAGTCAGCTGTCAGCTGTATTATAAGAACGTGGAAGTGTTTGGGAACGACAGCAACTCAGCCACGAAGTGGTAGGCCACGTAAACTGACGGAGCGGGGTCAGCAGATGCTGAGGCGCATAGTGCGAAGAGGTCGCCAACTTTCTGTAGAGTCAATCACTACAGACCTCCAAACTTCATGTGGCCTTCAGATTAGCTCAAGAACAGTGCGCAGAGAGCCTCATGGAATGGGTTTCCATGGCCGAGCAGCTGCATCCAAGCCATACATCACCAAGTGCAATGCAAAGCGTCGGATGCAGTGGTGTAAAGCACGCCGCCACTGGACTCTAGAGCAGTGGAGACGCGTTCTCTGGAGTGACAAATCGCGCTTCTCCATCTGGCAATCTGATGGACGAGTCTGGGTTTGGCGGTTGCCAGGAGAACGGTACTTGTCTGACTGCATTGTGCCAAGTGTAAAGTTTGGTGGAGGGGGGATTATGGTGTGGGGTTGTTTTTCAGGAGCTGGGCTTGGCCCCTTAGTTCCAGTGAAAGGAACTCTGAATGCTTCAGCATACCAAGACATTTTGGACAATTCCATGCTCCCAACTTTGTGGGAACAGTTTGGAGCTGGCCCCTTCCTCTTCCAACATGACTGTGCACCAGTGCACAAAGCAAGGTCCATAAAGACATGGATGACAGAGTCTGGTGTGGATGAACTTGACTGGCCTGCACAGAGTCCTGACCTCAACCCGATAGAACACCTTTGGGATAAATTAGAGCGGAGACTGAGAGCCAGACCTTCTCGTCCAACATCAGTGTGTGACGTCACAAATGCGCTTCTGGAAGAATGGTCAAAAATTCCCATAAACACACTCCTAAACCTTGTGGACAGCCTTCCCAGAAGAGTTGAAGCTGTTATAGCTGCAAAGGGTGGACCGACGTCATATTGAACCCTATGGATTAGGAATGGGATGTCACTTAAGTTCATATGCGAGTCAAAGCAGGTGAGCGAATACTTTTGGCAATATAGTGTAGCTGTCTGTATCTCATCGCTTCATCGCAGTGATGCTTCTGAAACCTTTAAC
Organism: Hemibagrus wyckioides; assembly: GCF_019097595.1. Taxonomy (NCBI): domain Eukaryota; kingdom Metazoa; phylum Chordata; class Actinopteri; order Siluriformes; family Bagridae; genus Hemibagrus; species Hemibagrus wyckioides. The sequence continues at coordinate 7,063,231 of NC_080717.1, read as the reverse complement.
AAACACTATTGATATGTCAAAACCTCTCCAACATGTTAATTCCAGCTATAAAATGTGGCTACCTATGTAATCAGCATTTCCTAATTATAGATATCATCATACCTAATTATGCAAAGATGGCAGAAATGCTTACAATTCATAATTTTTTATTAGTGCTGTGATTAACGTTACAAGTCAGTCTCAGACTGCTTAATAAGCTGGCAAATGTAAGAAGCTGTTTTCATCTGCAATTAGGTCACAGTTTGGGTGGCAGACCTGTGTGATGTAAAAACTAGAGCACAAGTCTACACTTTAAGTAATGTGTGAAAGTGTAACATCTGGTAAGAGGCAGGACATGAGTACACAGGCAGGACACTCAGTAGGAGCATTATTGGGGCAAATTCATAAATCATACACCTGTAGGGTGGGGGGTCAAAACACAGGTGGGCAAAAGAAAGCAAGGATAATATATAATCAATGTCAAAACATGGGCAAGAGTCAAAATCTTATATAAACAGTGAAATAAGAACACAGTGCTAAGATATACTTGATACAGTAATGCACATAAGGGTATAAATGCACCAACTAATCAGAATTCAACACAAAACAGGTGGACACAATAAAGAAACAATCCAGTGACAAAGCAGGGGCAAAGCAGGACTGGAACAGAAACCTAACAAACATACCATAACCACATACATATTTGTCACCATGGAAACTTACAGGAAGAGGAAAGATCTTAGCAATAAATCAACATCCATCCATCCATCCATCCATTGTCTATACGCTTTATTCCTAATTAGGGTCATGGGGGTCTACTTGAGCCTATCCCAGCACACATTGGGCAAAAGACAGGGGTACACCCTGGACAGGTCGAATAAATCACCTCCATCCTCATAGATTTAAGGGGATTCTCACAACATGAGTCAACAAAACATCAATGCAAAGTGTAGTAGGGAAATGGAAAGTGCACTTGATTACATATTCTGTCTCATGTATTCTACTATGGATGATTTCCAGTGATTGGCTTTGCACATGATTTAGTTTGTTTGCTTCCTAAAATGAGTTCACTGTGAGTTGCTTCATCCAATATAACCAGTGTTGTCAGGTGAGTGGGTTTTCCACAGACCTGGGCTACATGTTGGAGCTTCAGTCTTCTATAAGAACAATAGATTATAGTCCTACTACTACAAATAATAATAATAAGAAGAAGAAGAAGAAGAAGAAGAATCCATTTCATTTCATATGACATACAGCTAATTCTGTATCACACAGGCAGCACAGGTAGCAATTGTCTCTAGTCTTAAATACAGTCTATCTAACTGCTGCTACAGTCTTTTCATTGAGGTAAAACAATCTAATAGTTTAATCTAATAAGAGTCAAGAAGCTTTTATTGTCATTTCAACCATATAAATCTGACCCAGTACATAGTGAGATGAAACAACCTTTCTCCAGGACCATGGTGCTACATAAAACAATCCATATCCTACTCCAAATTGATGCCATAGCTTTGGAATGGGATGTTCAACAAGCACATATGAAGATCATGGTAGATTAATAAATACTTTTGCCATATAGTAACTAGTCATTGCATACACCTTAGCAGACAGTGGACGCTGCTAAGCATCCCTAGCCCAATTTCATCACATATCTCCAATTTTAAATGCTTCAAAGGAAACAGATAATAATCTGTAAATTATACGAGCCGAATCTTGTGAAGATATCGGAACATCCTGCCTTATGTTGGTTGTGGTAGCTTTGTGGTTAAGGCGTTGGACTACTGATTGGAAAGTTTTGAGTTTGAATCCCATGTCCACCAATCTCACAATGCTTGGCCCCTGAGTAAGGCCCTCAATTATATAAGTATGCAATAAATTGTAAGTCACTCTGGTTAAGGGTGTCTGCCAAATGCTGTAAATGTAAACCTGTACACATAAGCTGTTTGCTAGCAAGATCATTCGATGTTTTACAGCATTAAAGCTCTGTATTATAACTTAGCATCACATTGATGTTTATTAGCAAATGCCTGCTGTGTTAAAAAACAGTATATATAAGTGGTACTTCAGACTATGAGGTAAAACTCTTTATCGAATGGCATCATTTAATGTCATATCCTACTCTTTGGAATTTGCAATAACGAGCATATATATAGGTGCTAGTCATTGCGTACATCTTGTGTGAAGTCTTGCCGTTTCTGACTCGTGTTTAGTTGCATTGCCTTCACTGTGTTTGAATCATATTTTGCCCTGTCAGTAAACCCTCCCCCATATGGAACCATTCTCCTGAGTCTTGTTCATTACAGATGGCCTTGGTTCGCCATCTGTGTGCGTTCATTTAATAAGAATTTCAGTTCAGTTCCTGTTCAGATCCTGAGCTACTATATGATTTCCCCGTTAGTCCCAGGCTTTTTGCCATCTCTGTATCTGACCATTTCTACCGTTTCCGTTTGTGCCACTTTACAGCAGCTTTTTTAAAGTGCAATTTGCACAACACGCAGAGAGCATTTAGCAGGCATCCCAGGCACAGCTTGCATGATGGGCTACAGCCTCAGTAAATTTTATATTAATTTACGACGCACAGAGAGCACACTCCGCAGTCACGTTCTGCTCTGTGCCTCCTGACGCACATTCGGTGTGTTTAAAAACTAAAGCTAAATATGGAACGTGATCAAATCGGCACGGTTTAAAGAAATGGAGGAGAAATGAAAATCCACTCCACTTCCAACTTATATGGAGCGCTGATCATGTCATGTTATGTTAAATCACAAGGAATTATATCAAATTGTGCCTACTGCCGACATCAATTACAGTCAGAGTCAGAGTTTAATTCTCTCTGTTTGCTTGATTGCGTATTTGTCAAAGCAAAAAAAAAAAAAAAAACTGCAATCAGCGTTAAAGTGGAAACGAATCACGTCTGCTTTGATACTGCAGGCGACATCAACACAGTCGGCAGCCTGCGTCTAACAGGAAGGTGAATTTGTCCCCAATGTGCTGTCACAAACATGGGATGAGTAACACCATGTGACGCAGCACGACTTGATGCAATCTTCTGCAAGAGTGACAAACAAAGACAAGGAACCCTATACGCAGTGAAAGAAAACAATCTTTTTTATCTCAAATACCGCTGTTCACGTTCCAGTTTTTCCATAGAAGTCTGTTGCTTTTCAATGTTTATCATCAGATAAACAGAAATGTGGTGCGGTGAGAGCTCAGACAGAATTATTTCCGAAAATCTTACCCAGAATCTATTCTTATTCTTTTTCCATACATTACATAAATGCATTTATTACTATTATGTCTATCAGTTTTTGTGCAAGGATGTAGGCAACTACACAGACTTTAGGCACCTCTGTCTTTGGCTTCGCACCTGAGGAACTAATTATGTTACTTTTTCTGCATAATTCAGAACGCTGCATGCTAATATCAAGGATGGGAGTGATGCTGGAATATCATCTGGGTTTTTAGTTTTGTGCTTACAGCATGCCGTTTATACAGCAAACCCTAATTAGGCCTGTCACCTGTACTGTTTTGTTCCGGCGTCAGCATAAATAGACATATTGGGGTGCAGAGGATTTCCCTGTTTTCTCCAGAAATGATGGTTTGGTTGAGTCAGTTGTGTAAATGTAGGACGGTGTATTATATAACTTAATGAACCACGTTCGGTGCGAGGCATCCTAACCATCCAACAGCATGTGTACCGTAAGTAAAACAGTGCAAGAAGGTCGTGGTAGAAAATGCTGTTTAAATGTTTAGAATACGGTAAACATTTCGTTTGCGTGGTCTGGGTGAGGGCGGGTTAGTAGAGGTCATTTAGAAAAAGTTTGGGTTTTAAATTTCCAACTATTGTACATGAATAAGCTCCTGGCTCTTTGTAACCCTGTGTAGGATACGCGGTACTGAAAAGGGACGGTCGGTCAATATATTATTGGAATTCATTTCATGTGGATGAAGCCAATTTCATTTAGTTGTATGCACACTTCAGACTCCGAAGAGAAAGGCTACGGGCTAATGCTGGTCGATTAGACTTTTGGCCTCCTTTAAATGTCAAACAGCTTTATGAATGCAGACACTTCAAGCCTCCATAAAACCCTTCCCAAGAGCTCAAGCTGAGCTGCCCATCTCAGTCAGCCCTCGCCGTTAAACATAATTACCATGGACAATCCAAAACATCAAAACTGGCTTTACTGATCCAGAAAATCCTCTAATTCTTATTAGATCTGATGATCAGATTATTTGATTGAACACATAATGCAGATTAGTTCCAGGGATCATCTGTGTTAGATAAGAAATCAGTTAGCGTTGGCGTTACAGTGTCTTGTAACACGCTTGTTATTATGATTATGGTCTCAAAATATTCAACCGTGTATATAGTGGGTGGGCTTTAGTCATGTCCTACAGTGTACACAGCAAGAAGATCTAAAGGTCAAGCGCATAATGAAACACCACTCAGCTCGTGTAGACATCGCACCAATCGCGCTTCTCTGAAACAGTTACTCCTTTCAAAACACAATAGATTCCTAAGATGAATAATTCAAGAGAACATGTTTCAGACAATGTGCATTTGCATAGACAAGAACGAAAGCCATGCAGACACAAAGCGTAGGTCTATCAGTACTGTTCCGACTGAACAAGACAAATATCGTAGATAGTGAACAAGGAAGAGAACGCAGAACAATCAAAACATGACACATAAGCTCAGTGCAGCATGTCAGTCACACCGTAACGGATTTGACCTTGGGTTATGTTTTAATGACTTCTGTGCGATTGAGCTGCAGTGGGTTTATGTGGTCTGTTTTCTTCTCATAAATGAACTATCAAGGGCCAGTAAATCTTGGCGAGTGACGTTCTGAAAATGTTCATAATGTTCTCTGTTATACTCATTTTCTCCTTTTTTTTTTCTTTTTTTTCTCTCATCCTACAGTATGTGGGACTTGAGAGGACAAACATAAGCTTAATAAGCCTCACTAGCTCTATTAATACAACTTATCAGCAGGGTTCCAACAGTAGTGCTGGCATTTTATTTTAAACCACAGGTTTGAATGAAACGGGTCAGGGCCGTTCTGGAAGCAAAAGGGGGACTAATACAATATTAGGCAGGTGGTCATAATGTTATGGCTGATCAGTGTATGTTGCATCATTTTTATAACAGCAACTCAAGGGGAAAGGGACTTGTATGTTTCCAAATCATCTAAAACTAATAATGGATTGATTTGTTTAACATGTTCTTATCTGATCAAGAAAAGCTCTAATCGTTGATGTGCAGCTTTCTGTAAGGAGATGTTTATGCAGCATTCATGAGGAGTTTTCAGTGCCAGGGTTTTAAACACTGTTTGATACAGGAATGTCACTCTCTGGTTTGGCAATAGCACGACAAGCTGCTTTTCTTTTTGAAAAAACGCTCTTGTGGGGTGTTCCCGGTCTGCAGTGGTCAGTATCTATCAAAAGTGGTCCAAGGAAGGAACAGTGTTGATGACAGAGTCATGGATGGTCAAGGTTCACTGATGCACGTGGGGAGCGAAGGCTGGCCCGTGTGATCCGATCCAACAGACAAGCTACTGTTGCTCAAATTGCTGAAGAATTTAATGCAGGTTCTGATTGCATGGTATCAGAATGCACAGTGCATCTGTTGCGTATGGGGCTGCATAGCTGCAGACCAGTCAGGATGCCCATGCTGACCACCAAAAGTAGCAACAATTGGCATGTGAGCATCAGAACTCAACCACGGAGCAATGGAAGAAGGTGGCCTATATCTCATATTAACCCTATTATATGCATTAAACCCTAACAAAATAACACAACCTCTTATTCTGTGAAACCGTGCTGCTCTCGGTGGATTTGCAGTCCCGATTTTCTGCAACAATTGTTATTAAATTATTAAGCAATGTAAGACATTATCTTTCATGGCTCTAGCATTATCAGAGATTTTTAACGACTACAGCTTAGCTTGCTGGTTAATGTTCCCTGAAATGAATTGGAAGTTCTGAGTTAAAAGACTAGAGCTGCTAAAGATCCACTGCTTGGACCTTAAGTAAAGCTTTTACTGTTAGTTCTGTGCCTCACTTGTAAGGCGCGTCAGATAAAAAGGGTCTGCCGATTGAATAAATAGTGCTTTTAATGCCCTAATATACAGTATATCAGCCAGAGGCATCTAATACTACTTCAGCACCGCTGCTCTAATCCGTATGATCAGATTTCTGGCACAGCAGATAAGTTTATGTTCAAAGCATCAGTCGATTCTAGACTATAATTTATTCGTATTATGTATAAGTCAGGTTTTATGAATTATTTCTTTACTATTTTTCACATTATAATAAAACACTTAATACTTTTTGAGACAAGTGGGGGAAATATTGTGTGATATTTCAGTAGGTATTTCATCACCATTTTGCACCTAATGGAAACAAATTTTGTTTGTTTTAGATTTATTGCACTTTTAATTTGATCTGGCAAACAAGAATGTCATAAATAATGCAGTGCTTGCTGCATGTCTGTGGAGTCCAGTGAAATTGATGACAAAGGTAAAAACAAATCCAGATTAATTCAGAAAAACCTCTCTTTTGTGCTTGTTTTTATTTGCAACCTAATATGTTTAGCGATGAAATTTGTCAATGTTATCGTTTTCTGCTTCCGATAATCTGTTTGTCCGTGGATCAGATCAGGTTAAAAGCCAAGGTTCTTTTTCTGATAATCATCAATAAAACTTTCTGTTCTAGGAAAATATTCCAAGCTTGGGTGATTTGACCACTGCATGGTCCACAGGGAATTACAGAATTACTGTCTCCACCCTAAAGTGGATTGTTTTCTTATAATAGCATAAGCTAAAGTGTTTTATTCCTCTTATACCACAGTAGGGCTTTTCACACTCCCCCCGGGTCATTCTAAACCTCGGGTCAGAAGTGGTTGATCCGTTTTCTATAGCGAATAGTGCCATTAGTGCCAGGTGCTTGTTACTGTTTCTATAGTAACAACTTCTTCATTGGATCATGTAGGTGGACCTGCCATGTAATGTGATCATTTAAAAATGAAAACGCATGTTATTATTTAATAAAGGAAAACTAATAGTCATTGATTTTATAGATTGGATTATTTTAGTAGGAGTCTCGTTGTATCAGTCAGAGGTAAATCTGTAAAAACTTTACATTTTCCACCTCTTGGAATTTTAATGACCATTGTGTTTTTCTTTTTTATGAAATTTCAGTTTGGAATCATATTTAACTATTTGTATTCTATTGGAAATAATGTCTTGTTATTGGAAAGATAGTTGAAATGACAAAAGGATGTTTCAAGGATGCCGTGTAAAATTAGAATATTTTTTTATTACAATTTTTTTAAGGGTAGAGCATTCTAATGTTGATGCTGTGCTCAAAACAACATACTGTATATGGCAGGTATGTTAAGAGTGCTTTGGTGGTATGCTATTTTGTACATTACATCAGTAAGTAGAGTTCGATCAGATTGCAAGACACAAAAAAACTTGTTTAGTAAAAAGAGTTACAGTAGAAAACCTTTAGCATTCTTACAAACATTTGGCAGATACCCTTTATCCAGAGCGACTTACATCTATGTCGTTTTATACAATTGAGGGTTAAGGGCCTTGCTCAAGGGCCCAGCAGTGGCAGCTTGGTGGACCTGGGATTTGAACTCACAATCTTCTAATCACTAGTCTAATACATTAACTACCAAGCTACCAGAAAGCACATTGAAGATAAATGGATCTCATTTAAAAACCCTGTGTAAGTGTTCCTACATATGTCTCCTACGTTCCTATGTATGTTCCTACATATGTCTCCTGTAAGACAATTCCTACAGAAATCTAAGTCTATCCTGGGAACTCTAAACTGGATCAATCCCAGGAAATCTGGGTCTTCCTTCCTTCTTGTCTTTCTTCCTTATTGTCTTTTTTCCTTCTTTGTTTCTGTCTTCCTTCCTTCCTTCCTTCTTATCTTTCTTCCTTCCTCCTGTCTTTTTTCCTTCTTCCTTCCTTCCTGTTTTTCTTTGTCTTCCTTCCTTCTTTCCTTCCTTCCTTCCTTGATGCACGTGAACTCACAATCTACTGAGCTACCAGAAAGCACACTGAACACAAATGGTTCTCATTTAAAAATCCTGTGTAAGTGTTCCTACATATTCTCCTATAAGACAATTCCTATAGAAATCTAAGTCTATCCTGGGAACTCTAGACTGGGTCGATCCCAGGAAATCTGGGTCTTACCCTGGAGCACTGGCTTTAACCCAGGAATTCTAGGTCTATCGAAGGCTTCTGGGTCTATCCCAGGAACACTGGCTCTATCCCAGGAATTTTATGTCTGTCCTAGGAATTCTGAGTCTATGCCAGGAACCCTGGGTCAGTCCTGGGAAGCCTTGGTCTATCCTATCCCATGAACTATGGGTCTACACAAGAAACCTTCCAAAATATGACAAATATTCTAACTCGAATCCTGTTACAAGTTTTCTGTTGCAATCCTTTAGGACATTTTGACCAAAGAGCCAAGCGAAAGTCTTCAGGACAAAGGATTTTTCCAATTGACATGAAAAACTAAAAATGTCTCTTATTATTTAGAAGAGAAAGAAAAAAGAAATGCTGATGAATGAAACCACTGTTTATAGGTGCAGTAATGTAATGAGCGTTCCACAGCCTGTAAGTGGATAAAAATGAAGACATGTTCTTTTACATAAATTACAATTAAGTAATACGTTAATAGGTGATCATTTTCAATTTTTGTGGCGTAAAAAGGAATATTTCACTTACATAAATAGATCAGCTTAGCGATCCCACCATAGATGAGGTTTATTTCAATATTTTAATACAGACACGATTTATACTGAGGTGTTAATGTTGATCTTTTTTTCTTTTTTTTAACAAAACAAAATGTATGAGATGGTTTAAATTCCAGACACCGTTATTATATTTCCAATGTTTCACGAAGTGTGAAAATCCATAATAGTTTATCATGATGGGAAAATGACTGGACTGTGCAGGTTGTTTTTCAGAATTGACAGCGCAAATGGTTTTTGAGATGCTGGTTTGTTTTCAATTCGCACTGTTTGAAAAGAGAAGAATTAGTCTGTGTGGTTTTAACCTCAGTTAAAATATCAGCTGCTCTTACCAAAGCAATAAATATGTGTTAGGAGAGAGAGTTTTCAGCCATTTGTCATTTCTCTTGATGCGACAACCTCACCTGCTTTTATTGTACATTTATCATGGTTTGTCTCAAGGTTCTGTTTTCTGGTCAGTGTGACGCGAATCCTGTCGTCTTAATCTTTGCTAGGAGACGTGTTTGGTGTACAGGTTAGACTTAACCTAATACTTAAGAGTAGTGATGCTTTTAAAAGCCTGTATGGCAATGGACTTAAACCAGTTTAAACACTGATAAGAACTGGAATCTGAAGCTGGACATTTCAAAGATTGTCTTAAAAAATTGATTGTTTGTTTGTTCCTGTCTGTCTTTCTTTCTTCCTTTCTTCTTTCCTTCCTTCCTTTCTTTCTTCCTTACTGTCTTTTTTTTCCTTCTTTCTTTTTGTCTTCCTTCCTTCCTTCCTTCTTGTGTTTCTTCCTTCCTCCTGTCTTTTTTTCTTCTTCTTTCTTTCTTGTTTTTCTTTCTGTCTTCCTTCCTTCCTTCCTTCCTTCCTTCTCTCCTCTCTTCCTTCCTTCTTTCCTTCCTCCCTTCCTTCTTTCTTTCTTTCTTTCTTTCTTTCTTTCTTTCTTTCTTTCTTTCTTTCTTTCTTTCTTTCCTTCCTTCCTTCCTTCCTTCCTTCCTTCCCTCCTTCCTTCTCTCCTCTCTTCCTTCTTTCCTTCCTTCCTTCTCTCCTCTCTTCCTTCCTTCTTTCCTTCCTCCCTTCCTTCTTTCTTTCTTTCTTTCTTTCTTTCTTTCTTTCTTTCTTTCTTTCTTTCTTTCTTCCTTCCTTCCTTCCTTCTCTCCTCTCTTCCTTCCTTCTTTCCTTCCTCCCTTCCTTCTTTCTTTCTTTCTTTCTTTCTTTCTTTCTTTCTTCCTTCCTTCCTTCCCTCCTTCCTTCTCTCCTCTCTTCCTTCTTTCCTTCTCTCCTCTCTTCCTTCCTTCCTTCCTTCCTTCCTTCCTTCTTGTGTTTCTTCCTTCCTCCTGTCTTTTTTTCTTCTTCCTTCTTTCTTGTTTTTCTTTCTGTCTTCCTTCCTTCCTTCCTTCCTTCCTTCCTTCCTTCTCTCCTCTCTTCCTTCTTTCCTTCCTTCCTTCTCTCCTCTCTTCCTTCCTTCCTTCTTTCCTTCCTCCCTTCCTTCTTTCTTTCTTTCTTTCTTTCCTTCCTTCCTTCCTTCCTTCGTTAATGTTGGTTCTGATAGAAAGGTTTGAGAATACACAGTGCAGGATGGGTCAGGGCTGTTTCCACAGCAAAAGGGGGACCGATACAATACTAGGCAGGTGGTCATAATGTTATGCCTGGATGGTGTATATTTCCTATATGCAAAAATATATCTGTGTATGTCTTTAGATTAGTTTTTTCTGTCTCTCTGGTTCAGCTCAGGGTTTGTGTCTTGTATTTGTATTTTGTTGTACCATTAAATTTGCATAATAAACAATAAAAAAAAGAAGAAAGCTAATAAAACAAAGGCAATATAGCTCCTAACTCATTATATTGTGATATCATTTCCATAAACTCATATAAAGCATAAACAATTTTACCTAAGGGCCAAGGAAAATCTAAACAACTCACTATATGCAGTAGTAATTGCTTTCACTATCCCAGAGTGTTACACAACATGTCAATGTTATTACCAACACGTTCACATTCACTTACTGTAATGCATCACTTGAAAAGGTCACCATGGTTCGATTTCTCTGTGTAACCTCTCGGCACGTTGGGTCACATCATCATCATCATCATCATCATCATCATCATGCACTGAACTACTGAACAAGTCGGCTGTCTTGTAAGGAATAAAGCACATGGAGCCATGCTGATTTAGCAAATTAATCAACTACAAGGTGATATGAAGCCCTAACAGTCCTAAGGTGATTTATTTTATGCTACAGCAACTGGCTGACGTTTTAAATATTTACTTTATTAAAGAACATATACATTGTTTAATCCTTTAACAGTTAAAGTTGTGGACCATCTGTGAGACAAGATAGTTCCTTTTATTATAGCAACTAAACACTTCCTTTTTTTCTTAAAAAGACTTTATTTGTATTGGGAAACTTACTTACGCTTACAAAGCACTGGCCCTGAAGACTAGTAAGTAAGTAGCCTTTATTTGTCACATATACATCACTGCACAGTGAAATTCGTCCTTCGAAATATCCCATCTTTGTGGGTTGTGGTCAGAGCACAGGGTCCGCCATGATGCAAGGGTTGGGGGCCTTGCTTAAGGGCCCAATGGTGGCAGCTTGGCAGTGCTGGGGCTTGAACCCTGATCTTGCAGTCAAAAACCCAGAGTCTTAACCATGTAAGCCACCCTTACTAAGACTTTTGTAAAAGTGTAAATGTAAAATAAACATCTCCTTATAAAATTTGAAATGGATTGACAGTGGTCTTTCTTTGTTCTTTCCTTCCTTCCTTCCATCCTTCCTTCCTTCCTTCCTTCCTGTCTTCCTTCCTGCCTTCCTTCCTGTCTTCCTTCCTTCCTTCCTTCCTTCCTTCCTTCCTTCCTTCCTTCCTTCCTTCCTGTCTTCCTTCCTGCCTTCCTGTCTTCCTTTCTTCCTTCCTTCCTTCCTGTCTTCCTTCCTTCCTTCCTTCCTTCCTGTCTTCCTTCCTTCCTTCCTTCCTTCCTTCCTTCCTTCCTTCCTTCCTTCCTTCCTTCCTTCCTTCCTGTCTTCCTTCCTGCCTTCCTGTCTTCCTATCTTCCTGTCTTCCTTCCTTCCTTCCTTCCTTCCTGATCTGAAAGAATCTGATAAATAAATAAAATAAAATTGCAGTGTAAACGCTATAATATGAATTTTTTTTTAATTAGACTTTTTCAATTGGATTCAAAAATACATTGTGCGTATTATTTACGTTACGTTGGCTCCGATGTTTTGTTCTAAATATATCTATTATTATTATTAATATTATTATTATTAACAACTAACCGAATATTTGAATCGGATTGCAATGTGGCGGTACATAGAAACAGTACTTTCAGAACCTGTGTGTGTGTGTGTGTGCGTGTGTGTGTGTGTGTGCGTGTGTGCATGTGAGTGTGTGTGTGTGTGTGTGTGTGCATGTGTGTGTGTGTGTGTGTGTGCATGTGTGTGTGTGTGTGTGTGTGTCTGTGTGTGTGTGCATGTGTGTGTGTGTGTGTGTGTGCATGTGTGTGTGTGTGTGTGTGCGTGTGTGTGTGTGTGTGTGTGTGTGTGTGTGTGTGTGCATGTGTGTGTGTGTGTGTGTGTGTGTGTGTGCATGTGTGTGTGTGTGTGTGTGTGTGTGTGTGTGTGTGTGTGTGTGTGTGTGTGTGTGTGTGTGTGTGTGTGTGTGTGTGCATGTGTGTGTGTGTGTGTGTGTGTGTGTGTGTGCATGTGTGTGTGTGCATGTGTGTGTGTGTGTGTGTGCATGTGTGTGTGTGTGTGTGCGTGTGTGTGTGTGTGTGTGTGTGTGTGCATGTGTGTGTGTGTGTGTGTGCATGTGTGTGTGTGTGTGTGTAGGTGTGCACTCACATGCACCTGTTGCAATCTTACATTTTTAAAAAAGGTTTCTGGAAGTGATCTCCCTGCTGATGGCGTGTCTAAACTCATTCCACTCATACGGATGTGCTCAAGCTGTTGGAGCGGAAATAGCTTTGAAATAGCATTGAAGATCCACTCAGCATCTCCTAGAGGAGTGTATCCTCCTGAGTTTCAGCTCTTTCAACCTTCTAGGTGGTTGATTGCATTTTCACAAAGCTTACTTAGACCTGTGTGGCAGATGCAGTGACATAATCTGCAGACTGACAACAAAGAGAAAATAACAAAGTGCTTCCTTTGCTCTGATCAGAGGATGCAGTGATTCGTTGTGATTGGGGAGTATAAATAATAAAATGTTTTTGGAGTAGAAATGTCAAAAAGGAGTTAAAACGATTTGATTGTTAAAAGCAAGTGAATTATTAATAATGAATTGATTTGATTGCCATTGCCTGTCCCTGAGGAGACTGGGTGCTTAACTTATAATATATATTTATTATATATATATATATATATATATATATATATATATATATATATATATATATATATATATATATATATACAGCTATGGAAAAAAATAAGAGAGCACTGCAGAATAATCAGTTTCTTATGTTTTTTTCTTACAGGTTCATGTATTGGTGAGATGAACAGTTTTGTTTCATTTTTTTGTGAACTGCTGACAATATTTCTCCTAAATTCAAAATATAACTATTGTTATTTAGAGTGTATATTTAAAGGAAATGGCAACACATCAAAATAATCCAAGATCATGCAGTATTTTTGCAGAGCTTTAATAACTCAAATAAAACAAAATGCAAATCATTTGTAAACAAATTGTGTTAATGCTTTGGCTAAATAACATTAAGAAATCAGTGTTTGGTGGAATAACCCATGCGTTTGGCTCCACCAGTTTCTCACATTGCTGTTGGGGAACTTTATACCACTCTTTTTGCAAAAAAGTAAACAGCTCAGCTTTGCTTGATGGTTTGTGACCATCCATCTTCCTCTTGATGACATTCGAGAGGTTTTCAATAGGGTTCAAATCTGGAGATTGGGTCTCTTATGGTCTCTTATTTTTTTTCCAGAGCTGTATATTGATTGAGTCTGATTGATCTATCTGAAACTGAATACAATCTGTATTTTAAAATGTGAATCTCAGAAAAGTAATACAGTACCTTTATTATTATTAAACCTTTATCATTATCGCCATACACACATTACAGCACAGTGGAATACGTTTCTTCGCATATCCCATCTGGGGAAGTTGGGGTCATAGTGCAGGGGCAGCTATGATGCAGTGCCCCTGGAGCAGAGAGGGGTAAGGGGCTTGCTCAAATGCCCAACAGTGGCAGATTGGCAGTGCCAGGGCTTGAACACTGACCTTCTGATCAACAACCCAGAGCCTTAGCCACTTAGGATACCACTGCCCATATTGGGTTACAATATGGTAACTCAAAAAAAAACTATTTGCAGCTGTGGTGGGCAAAAATGCATCTCTAAATGCAGGAAGAAGGAAGGAAGGAAGGAAGGTAAGAATGAAGAGAAAAAGAAATACAGGAAGGAAGGAAGGAAGGAAGGAAGGAAGGAAGGAAGGAAGGAAAAAATAAATACAGGAAGGAAGGAAGGAAGGAAGGTAAGAATGAAGAAAAAGAAGTACAGGAAGGAAGGAAGGAAGGTAAGAATGAAGAAAAAAGAAATACAGGAAGGAAGGAAGGAAGCAAGGAAGGAAGGAAGGAAGGAAGCAAGGAAGAAGGAAGGAAGGAAGGAAGGAAGGAAGGAAGGAAGGAAGGAAGGAAGGAATGGAAGGTAAGTAAGGAATGAAGAAAAAAGAAAAACAGGAAGGTAGGAAGGAAGGAAGCAAGGAAAAAAGAAATACAGGAAGGAAGGAAGGAAGGAAGGAAGGTAAGAATGAAGAAAAAAGAAAAACAGGAAGGTAGGAAGGAAGATAGGAAGGAAGGAAGGAAGGTAAGAATGAAGAAAAAAGAAATACAGGAAAGAAGGAAGGAAGGAAGGAAGGAAGGAAGGGAAGGTAGGAAGGAGGGAATAGGAAGGAAAGAAGAAAGAATACAGGAATGAAGGAAGGAAGGAAGGAAGGGAAGGAAGGAAGGAATGAGGAAGGAATGGAATGGAAAGGAAAGAAGGAAGGAAGGAAGGAAGGAAGGTAAGAATGAAGAAAAAAGAAATACAGGAAGGAAGGAATGGAAGAAAGGAAGGAAGGAAGGAAGGAAGGAAGGAAGGAAGGAAGGTAAGAATGAAGAAAAAAGAAAAACAGGAAGGTAGGAAGGAAGGAAGGTAAGAATGAAGAAAAAAGAAATACAGGAAGGAAGGAAGGAAGGAAGGAAGGAAGGAAGGAAGGAAGGAAGGAAGGAAGGAAGGAAGGTAAGAATGAAGAGAAAAAGAAATACAGGAAGGAAGGAAGGAAGGAAGGAAGGAAGGAAGGAAGGAAGGAAGGAAGGAAGGAAGGAAGGAAAAAATAAATACAGGAAGGAAGGAAGGTAAGAATGAAGAAAAAAGAAGTACAGGAAGGAAGGAAGGAAGGAAGGAAGGAAGGTAAGAATGAAGAAAAAAGAAATACAGGAAGGAAGGAAGGAAGGAAGGAAGGAAGCAAGGAAGGAAGGAAGGAAGGAAGGAAGGAAGGAAGGAAGGAAGGAATGGAAGGAAAGAAGGAAGAAAAAAGAAATACAGGAAGGAAGGAAGGAAGGAAGGAAGGAAGGAAGGAAGGAAGGAAGGAAGGAAGGAAGGAAGGAAGGAAGGAATGGAAGGAAGGAAGGTAAGAATGAAGAAAAAAGAAAAACAGGAAGGTAGGAAGGAAGGAAGCAAGGAAAAAAGAAATACAGGAAGGAAGGAAGGAAGGAAGGAAGGTAAGAATGAAGAAAAAAGAAAAACAGGAAGGTAGGAAGGAAGATAGGAAGGAAGGAAGGTAAGAATGAAGAAAAAAGAAATACAGGAAGGAAGGAAGGAAGGAAGGAAGGAAGGAAGGAAGGAAGGAAGGAAGGTAGGAAGGAAAAAAGAAATACAGGAAGGAAGGAAGGAAGGAAGGAAGGAAGGAAGGAAGGAAGGAAGGAAGGAAGGAAAGAAGGAAGGAAGGAAGGAAGGAAGGTAAGAATGAAGAAAAAAGAAATACAGGAAGGAAGGAATGGAAGAAAGGAAGGAAGGAAGGAAGGAAGGAAGGAAGGTAAGAATGAAGAAAAAGAAGTACAGGAAGGAAGGAAGGAAGGTAAGAATGAAGAAAAAAGAAATACAGGAAGGAAGGAAGGAAGCAAGGAAGGAAGGAAGGAAGGAAGCAAGGAAGGAAGGAAGGAAGGAATGGAAGGAAGGAAGGAAGGAAGGAAGGAAGGAAGGAAGGTAAGAATGAAGAAAAAAGAAAAACAGGAAGGTAGGAAGGAAGGAAGCAAGGAAAAAAGAAATACAGGAAGGAAGGAAGGAAGGTAAGAATGAAGAAAAAAGAAAAACAGGAAGGTAGGAAGGAAGATAGGGAGGAAGGAAGGAAGGTAAGAATGAAGAAAAAAGAAATACAGGAAAGAAGGAAGGAAGGAAGGAAGGAAGGAAGGAAGGTAGGAAGGAAAAAAGAAATACAGGAAGGAAGGAAGGAAGGAAGGAAGGAAGGAAGGAAGGAAGGAAGGAAGGTAAGAATGAAGAAAAAAGAAATACAGGAAGGAAGGAAGGAAGGAAGGAAGGAAGGAAGGAAGGAAGGAAGGAAGGAAGGAAGGAAGGAAGGAAGGAAGGAAGGAAGGTAGGAAGGAAAAAAGAAATACAGGAAGGAAGGAGGGAAGATAGGAAGGAAGGAAGGTAAGATTGAAGAAAAAAGAAATACAGGAAGGAAGGAAGGAAGGAAGGAAGGAAGGAAGGAAGGAAGGAAGGAAGGAAGGAAGGAAAAAAACCCTTTTTTGCAATAAACACTTCAATCCCTGGGACAGATCTTTTGTCAAAAAATCCTACTGGAATTTCAGTTTGTACTCAGACCTTTGAAAAGTTATTCTTTAAAATTACAGTATTAATTTTAATTGAATATTTAATAACAATTATCAAATCTTTTAGAGCATTTTATTCTACTACTGATGTAAAAATCTCAGATTTCTTACGAATACAAGAAATCATGTAAACATCTTAGTCTGTATTAGTCATTAATGGTTCCTGAATCATGGAACACAAATTATAAAACACGTCATTTCTTCCAGATCAAGTTGCACGACACGTTCAGAAAAAGTACTTGTGTAGCAAAAAAGAATGGATCCAGTGGATAAGTGCCCATGTAGGATTCTTCAAATTGGCTACTTCGCCTCGTCTCCATTTCTGCTGTAGCAGGAAGAAGGTAGCGTGAATCAATGCTATTCAAAACTCGAGTTCTTAAACCTTCCAAATAAAAACACTATGAGTTAAAGGTTGTTTTTCGGAGGAGTGTTTTTAGAAGGGTGCTGTCTTTATCTTAGACATCGCATCTTCAGCTTGTACTGTGTGTGCATTTTTCTTGGAGCTTGAAAGACAAGATATTGATTTTGTTGAAAGAGACACATTGAAGTTAAAAAAAATTTTTAAAGAAAAGTCAGGGGAGTGAAAACTAATGTGAAAAAGCGATATCAGGCACTGAGGCATCCGAGGCTTTTCAAAATAGTCACAAGACCTCTACGTCAATTTTATACATGTGCTTTTTAGACACCTTACACGGTATATTTCTTACATTTCTTACATCTCTTTTCCTTATCTGCTTTTTTTTTAGTATTTGTCTTTTGTTTTATTTTTATTTTTTTTTAACAAAAAAAAAATATTTTTTTCAAATTCCCTTTTTACTATTACACTGACAGGCATAACATTATGGCCACCAGCCTAGTATTGTGTTGGTCCCCCTTTTTCTGCCAAAACAGCACTGACCCGTCCTGCACTGTGTATTCTGACACCTTTCTATCAGAACCTGCATTAACTTCTTCAGCAGTTTCAGCAACAGTAGCTCGTCTGTTGGATCGGATCACACGGGCCAGCCTTCGCTCCCCACATGCATCAATGAGCCTTGGCCGCCCATGACCCTGTCACCGGTTCACCACTGTTCCTTCCTTGGACCACTTTTGATAGATACTGACCACTGCAGAGCGGGAACACCCCACAAGAGCTGCAGTTTTGGAGATGCTCTGATCCAGTCATCTAGCCATCACAATGTGGCCTTTCGTCAAACTCGCTCAAATCCTTACGCTTGTCCATTTTTCCTCCTTCTAACATCAACTTTGAGGACAAAATGTTCACTTGCTGCCTAATATATCCCACCCACTAACAGGTGCCATGATGATGAGATCATCAGTCTTATTCACTTCACCTCAATGTTATGCCTGATCGGTGTATACGACTATTCTATATTCATTCTATTTAACTCTAATCATTATAACACAGACAGTCTTAAGCAGCATTTGACTGCATGTTGTACTGTGTATGATTGTGTACGTGACATAAAATTTGAAATATTTCAATTTAATTTCATTTGCTCTTCACATGTGGACATGCAGAGGTCTATATTTTTTTCTTGATGCTTAAATAGGCATCATAACAGGATATGTTGTCTGCTTTTGCTAATTGCGCTCTAGTCTAGAATTCATCCTAGCTACTAAAACACTTGTTATACCAGTGAAAAGATCACTGTATTATCTGTAAAAGGAAACCAAACATGAAGGAAACCCAGTTTAGAAATGCATAACATTGGGCCACAAGCAAAGAGGTCTACGTACACAAAGTACACACAAGATGTAAGACCAATAAAGACATGCAAGGCCATAAAAATAGAGAATGCATGTGTAAGTGCTGTGTATTTGTCTTCAGTTCTAGCACTTTCCAGCTTCATGAGCCATGACTGAGAGCTAAACTGCTTTAAATGTTCCTGAGCCAATCGTGAGAAAAGTCTGGAGGGAATGTGCTTGATTGACCTGGAATCGGTGAGTAAATTGGGAATGTAACAAAGGATATGAGTAATAAAAAAGTGTGGGGTTTGACAAATCTGATTTCTATGACCTATTTTCTAGGATTATATTTTACATTTTTCAGTTAAAGGTAAAGTGTGTGTTGTTTAAACATGTTTCTAGTTGTATATATAATCATGTGATTTCAAAAATTAGCTTAGAATAAAGCTTTATGTACAGTGGATCTGGCTATTTATTATTATTATTATTATTATTATTATTATTATTATTATTATTATTATTATTAAGAATGTTTTTATTTCTTTTTCCACCCCTTCACCCCCCAGCCAGGACAGAGCTACCATTTTTCTGATAGAGTCAGTAGTTATATGGAGGAGGAAGGCAAACCGCTCCTTTAAAATAAAACAGGAATGGTGGCACAGTAGGTAGCATTGCCCATCTGACAGCTCTAGGGACGCTAATTGGATCCAGAGCTCAGGTTAGAGGCTGTATGGTATGTCCTTGTGGGTTTCCTCCAATTCTTTGGTTGCCATCCACCTCCAAAACCTGCTAGTTAGTGGATTGGCTATGCTAAATTACCCCTAATTGTGAATGACTGAGCAGTACGTATGTGCCTGGTGTCCGGTATTCCTGTGAAAGGCTCCAGATCCACTGTGACCCTGACCAGAATAAAGCGGTTACTGAAGATGAATGAATGCTATGAGCTGCCTCATTAGCAAAGACTGTGTTGTCACAATTAATTATGGATTGGTTTGTTTATCATAATGGCAAGTCATCAACATGCATTCCTAATAGATTTGTTTTATTAGGATCAAACGTACTTTGGGGTATTTTATCTGTAATGTAGTTTATCATTTTTTAACTGGGGCGGAAGAAAATATAAAGCATATATATTATTATACCATATTATATTAATAATAATAATAATAATAATAATAATAATAATAATGCACTCTACTGTACAATGCGATAAAGAAACTAAAATAAATTGTATTATACTATAATGATGCCATAAATCTTTATAGTATATTACAATATTCTCTACTATAAAGAAGCTATAAAGAAGATATACTATACTATACTACATTTTACTATAGCATACTATAAACGAAAGTTATAAAGAAACCATAAAACACTATACTATATTATAAAGAAACTATAAAGAAGATATACTATACCATACTCTGAAAGTTATAAAGAAACTATAAAGCACTATACTGTACTATACACTATAAAGAAACTATACTATAACGATGTCATAAATCTTTATAGTATAATCACATTACTATACTATACTACAAAGAATAGTTATAAAGCAACGATAAAACACTATACTATACTATATAATATAAAAAAACTAAAAAACATTATATTATAATATAACACTGCCATCATTTTTATAGTATATTATATAATACTACACTATAGAGAAGATATACTATACTATACTACATTTTACTATACTACACTATAAAGGAAAGTTCTAAAGAAACTATAAAGCACTATACTATACTATACTATATACTATAAAGAAACATTATATTATGTACTGTAATGATGCCATAAATATTTATATTATATTACAGTGTACTATACTATAAAGAAACTATAGAGAAGATAATTTATACTATACTATAAATGACAGTTATAAAGATACTATAATACACTATACTATACTATAAAGAAGCTATAGAGAAGATATACTATACTGTACTTTACTATACTATACTATAAAGAAGCTAAAAAAACATTTTATACTATTATACTATAATGATGCCAAACATCTTTATAGTTTATTACATTATGCTATGTTATAGAGAAGATGTACTATACTATACTATACTATACTATACTATACTATACTATACTATACTATACTATACTATACTATACTATACTATACTATACTATACTACACTATACTATACTACACTATACTATACTATACTATACTATACTATACTATACTACACTATACTATACTACACTATACTATACTATACTACACTATACTATACTATACTATACTACACTATACTATACTATACTATACTATACTATACTATACTACACTACACTATACTACACTACACTATACTACACTACACTATACTAAACTACACTACATTATACTATACTATACTATAGAACTATATTATTATACTATACTATACTATACTATACTATACTATAGAATTATATTATACTATAATGGTGCCATAAATTTATATAGTATATTACATACTATACTATAAGGAATGTATACATCACTATACTATACTAAATTTTATTATACTATACTATAAAGAAGATACTATACTATACTATACTATACTATACTATACTATACTATACTATACTATACTACCAATCCACCATTGGTTGGTGGCTTTAAAATTACCTGCCTAATATATTCTGAGTGTCTCTTGTGCTGCCAACAGATCTGACCCGTAAAGACATGGACTCCACAAGACCTCTGAAGGTGTGCTGTGTTATCAGGCACTAAGACGTTAGCAGCAGATCCTTTAAGTCCTGTAAGACGTGAGATAGGGCTTTCATGGATCGGACTTGTTTGTCCTGCCCATCCAACAGATGCTCAATCAAACTGAGGTCAGGCCAAGTCAACACATTTTCCTCACATCATTCCTGAACAATTTTTGCAGTGAGGCAGGGTGCATGAGAGATCCGTTTTAATTAGGGAATTCCGCTGCCATGGAGATGTGTGCGTGATCTGCCATGATAGCTGATACCTATAACAGTCTGGCAGGTACAGTTTCCATTCTGTAAGGAAGAGAAAAGATTGAGAGTAAGCATTTGATTTACTCGGAAAGTAGTAGTTCAGTGGTTAAGGTGTTGGCCTACTGATTGCAAGGTTGTGAGTCTGAATCCCAGGACCACCAAGCTGCCCCTTCAGCAATGCCCTCAACTCTCACTTGTATAAATGAGATAAATATGAGTTGCTCTGGATGAGTGTGTCTGCCAAATGCAATAAATGTACTGTTTGTAGTCATATAATAGTCATGCAAACTTGTTTAAAAAATTGCACTTCCTTCTGAAAAGGTCTTGAAAGCGATACCAAAAAACAATGGAGATAATGTGTGTTAAATGCAGATTTTTGGCTTTTTCTCGTAAACGTCTCTAAGCGAATGGCCCTGTCATCTAAACGAGACAGCAGGCACAGCCACCTGCCGTGCTTGGCACCCCACCATCCTCATATTGGAAACTTTATTAAAAAACAGTCTCGCAACTGCCAGCCTGCGACAGCCATCATGCTGTGAACATTTGGATATCTGTAGGAAAAAAAAACAGATCATGATTCAGCTTACTTTCCTGGGAACACATGATTATTGCCTAATTGATCTCATTGACATTTATTCGAAATTCATAATGATATGTAGCTTTTTCTCGTTGTTTTCGGCATCATCATGTTATCAACATCATGTTATTCATTTATTCATGTCTGGGGCGGTAGATCTGGAGTCTGTCCTGGGGAACTGGGCACAAAGTGGACCATGGACGTGATGTCGATCCTTTCACATACTTAAATCATAGGGCGATTCCAACACACATTCACACACATATTCACAGCTAAAGGGAAGCATAGATAATCCAGCTACTAGCATGTGTACGGGAAGTAGTAGGAAACCGGAGAACCAAGAAGAAACTCACATGGATATGGGTAGATCATGATGCTCCAGATAAAAACTGACTAAACAATGCATATGTAAAAGGCATCCTTTATATCTACTCAAGCTAGACCATGTGCAAATTATATAAATGTCCAGTGAGGGAGTAATAGCCATCTTTGTGCTTGTTAAAATTGTAAAATTTAATTGGGTGAAGAAATAGCAAGGGTACATGGTGAAGATTATTTTCCTTTTGCACCGAAGAAATACTGTTTCTAATTCCATCTGCCAATATAGTTATAGAAAACATCTATTATATATAATAATAAAGCTTTAAAGGGGAAAAAAGGGATACAGAAGTACGAGAACACCTATCATCATGTCTTTCTTTTACAAGCCAAATATTGCAAGCATTTTTTCAGCTTTAGCGCTCTGACATTTCTGTACTTCATGTTTCCCACCCCTCCATCTCTTATCTCCTGCAAGAAGAAACACCTCATGCACAAATAGAACCCCCACATCAGTCAAGGATTTGGGAAGCAGCCAGTCGATGTTCTTATCAAAGCATTTCTATTTCGCATATCCTGCGTCACACGACTAGCCGACAAGCTGCTTCTGACTTGTAAGGAGTGACATCAGCTCCAGATAAAAACGCAGCTCCGGGTTTATCTTTCATTTCACATGACACGCCAAGTAGAACATGCCGTTGTGAGAGTAGAGGATGTGAAGAGGATGTCGGACATTTCGATTTGTTCTCTTAACGTGTCAGGACTAATTTGCATATTAAGCTTATCATTTCTGGCACTGTTTTGTTGCATGGCACTGTTGCCTCGTACAACAATGTTAGAAACTTGACATGAAATCTAACAATATGTTGTTGTTGTTGTTTTAGTTCTTTCGTCTGCTCCCTTTTCGGGGTCGCCACAAACCAACCAGCCAACAAACAAAAACATGCAAATATTGTATATGAAATCTGACAGCACACATGTATAACATTTATTGCATTTACTGTGCTTATTGCATTTATTTGTTTAATGGCTGGTTGGCTTAAGCATGGGCAGCATGGTGGCTTAGTGGTTAGCACTGTTGGCTCACAGCAAGAAGGTCCTGGGTTCGAATCCCAGGTTTGAACAGGCAGGGGCCTTTCTGTGTGGAGTTTGCATGTTCTCCCTGTATGGGTTTATTATGGTTTCCTCCCACAGTCCAAAAGCATATACATTAGGTTGATTGGTAATTCTAAATTGTCCATAGGAGTGTGTGTGGTTGTGTGGCCTTGTGATGGACTGGTGACCTGTCCAGGATGTACCCCTGCCTTTTGCCCAATGTGTGCTGGGATAGGCTCCAGCAGACCCCCATGACCCTAATTAGGAATAAAGCGGGTATAGAAAATGGATGGTTTGATTGTTTCAGTGTTTTCTTTTTTATTTGTTTTATTTGTTTGCTTGCTTGATTGGTTGATTGTTTGTCTGTCTGTCTGTCTGTCTGTCATGGCCCAGGGCAATGTAAAAACATTAGAAAGCACCTGCACCTGGATTAAGTGATTAATTAATTGATTTGTTTGTTTTTTTAGCATCCTTTTTTAAGATAGAAATAAAAGTCTAAGTCCATTGATGATGATAAACGATTTTATTTATTTTTTTATTTTTTCTTTATTTTTTGTTCTCTTAATTTTATGGACAGTAGACATGAAAATTTACACACCCCTGAAAATATAGAGATCAACATAAATCATGGCAGATCTTTCTGTTTTACTTTCTGTTCTAACTTACACCTGGTTGCATAAATGTGCATATTTCTTAACTAATACTCTGCCGAAGCACCGCGTGCTTGTAATACAGCAGTCAGTCCTTTCAGGGAAGAGTCTTGCAGCTTAGCACATCTTTATTTACCAATTTTATTCCACTGTTCCTGGCAAAAACACTCCAGCTCGATCACATTGCGAGTCAATCCACATATTTTGGGTAGGATTTCGATCTGAGCTCAGACTGAGCCGGTGTTGATCTTCTTGTGAAGTCTTTCCTTTGTTAGCTTGGATTTGTGCTTTGGATACAGTGCACACTGATATAAAACGCTGCAGTAACATGCACTAAACTTTCTACATTCAGTGCAGGCGAGCAACACACCAGGGTCTGCATGACACCCGCTGCATTTTTGCACATCAGTAAAGCTGACATGTTTTAAAATGAACCTGTTCGCTGTTACTCACTGATTCATTATTTATGACATGGAACCACAAGCTTGCACTCGTACAAGGCTGTGTCTATAATGCTGTCCTGAAAGCAGGTACACTACACTCCCTAGTAATGAATGGTTTGGTGTTTCGGAAAGATATGGATGGATTTATCTGCATAGAAACATCACATTTCCCCCAGATATTTTCGTCTTATCGCTCTGAGTTAGTGTTATCACTTGCACTAACTAGAGACCTGTGTGCATATCATCCTAAATCACATACTAAGCTCACTAAATAGTATGTGACGGTAGCGTGCCAGCAGCCAGTAGTACAGTTAATTTTATATTGTATTATTATATAACTATATTTAAAGATAAATACGATGCAGAATGGCTAGCATGGCTGGGATAATAAATCTTAAGTAATTACCCCACAGCTTTCACATTGCTCCAATGCTGTTCCAGCTTATAGTCATGAAAAACACCAAAAACAGGGAAAAGTCAAAGATTATAGGGAGATTAGGATGCTGAAGTAGGCTATATCCAAACCTAAAACAAACATAATCCTTTAAATAGGCTACTAAGTGTTTCCGCGGGCAGTTTACCGTGATTTAGTTGTTATGTCCTTCTCCATTTGGGGGAAAAAGTGGCTGAAAAAATAGGTGTTTTAGCTCCAGTCATTACTGAGACACAGACACAAATCACAAACTCATTTGAAAAACGCTGAAGCCGAGCTACGAATGGAAAATCTGGTTAAAAACAAGAGTTGAACCTTTATTTCATTTATTCCTTTCTTTAAAACTGAGCAAAATGTGATTAAGCCTACTTTCTTAATTTCATTTTGTATTATTTTATATTGTTTACACTGAAATCTCTGCAAAAAAAAAATGGCATCTTAGGAAGTATAAATATTTTGAATGTCTAATATTTTCATTTTATACACCATTATACACTATTTTTTTTAAATATTATTAAGCATTTAAAGTATTTACTTACATATTAACCTATTAACATTTATTTATTTAATAAGCAGTTATGGCCCTGAGGGTCATATTAATATTTCAAAATCCAGCATTTTTTAAGTAAATATCAGTATACTTTGTTTTTTTTTCTCCATCAAATCAAAACTCTATGCATTTTGCTTTGACCACATTGTTATTTTTTTCCCCTCTTCACACATTTAAATCCATGTGCTATAAATACTTCGGCGTATTTTCACGTCTGCTTTCCTTGACTTTTGTTTATCCACTTTAGACTCCCTACATTGTAGCAGAGGGAAACGGATGAAGAAATCAGTCTAATTTTATTGCTGAACTCCTACGCTAGTGTTGTGTGCCATGGTAGGGGGGAAAAAACGACTTAAATATCGCATACACTTTTAATTAAAAATGTTTGAATGTGTCTCCTGGTAAGTGTTTAAAAATAGCAATAGCAGCATGCAAAATCTGTACTGAAAGATATTTTAGCATGGATGGAATATTTGAAATAGAGCCAAATATTATAATTTCAAATAATGTTTTTTAACAAATGTGCAATTATTAAGATTATTGTGTACTCAGTGTACAATATAGGCAATTATTAAGCCTACATATGCAATTATTAAGCCTATATTTTGTACTCTGTATGCAATAGAGGTCAATATTAAGCCTACATGTGCAATTATTAAGCCTATATGTTGTACTCAGTATGCAATATAGTCCATTATTAAGCCTTCATATGCAATTAATAAACCTATATTTTGTACTCAGTATGCAATATAGGCCATTATTAAGCCTATATTTTGTACTCAGTATGCAATATAGGCCATTATTAAGCCTATATTTTGTACTCAGTATGTAATATATGCCATTATTAAGCCTATATTTTGTACTCAGTATGTAATATATGCCATTATTAAGCCTATATTTTGTACTCAGTATGTAATATATGCCATTATTAAGCCTATATTTTGTACTCAGTATGCAATAGAGGTCATTATTAAACCTACATATGCAATTATTAAGCCTATATTTTGTACTCAGTATGCAATAGAGGTCATTATTAAGCCTACATATGCAATTATTAAGCCTATATTTTGTACTCAGTATGCAATAGAGGTCATTATTAAGCCTACATATGCAATTATTAAGCCTATATTTTGTACTCAGTATGCAATAGAGGTCATTATTAAGCCTACATATGCAATTATTAAGCCTATATTTTGTACTCAGTATGTAATATAAGCCATTATTAAGCCTATATTTTGTACTCAGTATGTAATATAAGCCATTATTAAGCCTATATTTTGTACTCAGTATGTAATATAAGCCATTATTAAGCCTATATTTTGTACTCAGTATGTAATATATGCCATTATTAAGCCTATATTTTGTACTCAGTATGTAATATAAGCCATTATTAAGCCTATATTTTGTACTCAGTATGTAATATAAGCCATTATTAAGCCTATATTTTGTACTCAGTATGTAATATAAGCCATTATTAAGCCTATATTTTGTACTCAGTATGTAATATAAGCCATTATTAAGCCTATATTTTGTACTCAGTATGTAATAGAGGTCATTATTAAACCTACATATGCAATTATTAAGCCTATTTTGTACTCAGTATGTAATAGAGGTCATTATTAAGCCTACATATGCAATTATTAAGCCTATATTTTGTACTCAGTATGCAACATAGGCCATTATTAAGCCTACATATGCAATTATTAAGCCTATATTTTGTACTCAGTATGCAACATAGGCCATTATTAAGCCTACATGTGCCATTATTAAGCCTATATTTTGTACTCAGTATGTAATAGAGGTCATTATTAAGCCTACATATGCAATTATTAAGCCTATATTTTGTACTCAGTATGCAACATAGGCCATTATTAAACCTACATATGCCATTATTAAGCCTATTTTGTACTCAGTATGTAATAGAGGTCATTATTAAGCCTACATATGCAATTATTAAGCCTATATTTTGTACTCAGTATGCAACATAGGCCATTATTAAGCCTACATATGCAATTATTAAGCCTATATTTTGTACTCAGGCTTGAAATTATATCATTTTATTAGTGTTATGGTTTAGTCGAATGGGTGATTGACTACATTACCCGTCACGTCACACTAATAATTCACTTTTGTTTCTCTTTTCAAGTTGATTTGCACCACCATTTAAGTACTGGTTTCTGAATAACTCTGTGTTTTCTTTTGGTCATTTTGCATTCCTCAGCCTTTCTCATAGTCTGTATGTTTTTCCCTGTGTTTTTTTGTTGTTGTTGATGTTCTTTCACACTTTACCCCATAAAAGTCTGCAATAATGCCAGCTCTACAAATCCCTGACAGAAAATCGAGCATTCATTTCTAGAAAGAAGCAAAATGATGTGTTGATTAGAAAGCTTAAAATATGCCTAGAAATGAGGTTGGCTATCATATATTTGTTAAATAATAAATCTCATAATGCGAAATATTTCATATCTTTTCCTCGATCCGAGATCTTTTTCCCTTTCTCGGAAGCGTGGAGCGATATTCATCACATTATTTTGGAAAATGTATGAATAAAACCATCGAGGAGATTTTCTCTCATCTACATTCAGACAGTGAAGTCCATTCAAGCTTTATTGACTTTTACACAGCATTACATCAACATATGGACAAATATGCATGGTTTTAGATGAGAAATTGTGTCTTATTTTAGATGAGAAAGGTCTGAAGATCTTTTCTGTCGGTTTCGATAAACAGCTTTGAAATCGTCTTCAGTCGTTTTCGCTTGTTTTAGTTTTTGTGAATTTTGAATGCGCTCTGTTTAAGGAAACCTAATCATTATCCCGCTTTTGTTTGTGATCTTTTGACCATCGGAAAAGGAAAGTCACTCAAAACTGTATCAAGGTGCAGTAAGACTAACTACTTTTCCAAGTATGAACTCTTTTTCCCAGAATTTGTGTCTGTTTTCAGCATTGATGTCCCACTCCACAGTGATGGTTAATATAAAGCTCATATGAAAGTGGACACTCAGAGCTTTAGGGTTTTTAGACGTATTTATACTTTACCTAGCCTAGTAGTGGAAGTATATTAACAGAAAAGTTTTTTAAAAGTTAGTTTTCCCACACAAATGTTTCTATCTTCAGAGTAAACGTTGATATCAAACCCATTTCGGCCCAAGTGCTTGTTCATAAGCAGCTAAGATCTGAAAGCGTTATCTACAACCAATAACATTCTGTGCAAGGTTATCGAACAGAGGGAAAAACAAACGTCTCACACTGAAAGCCAACAGCATCCTTTAATTTTTTGTCATTTTATATCAGACTTGTGGCCATAAAATAATTCATTTCTTTGTACTAATTGAAAATGTCCCATAAGTCGATTTCCATTCTGTCTGTTGAACAGAAAGCCAGTCTACTGAAGAAAAAAAAAAAAAAAAAAAAGGTATAAATTTCTTTTCAGTCCAAGGCTTAAAGGTCATATTCACATTAAAGGTCATAAGAAATATCTCATAATTCATTATTTCATAAAATTACAATTAGAGCATCAATTGGAGAACCTCCAGACTCCTCCATTGGCCTTTCTCTGGGATATTGTTTGAGCTGTGCATATCATCATCCTCAAAATGCCGCCTGACTAAATAGTATGTGAAAATAACACCAATTGTTACTTATACTCTATATACTATAGTAGTCTTTATATTTAGAATGATCGCTTTAGTCTGGACGATGATGATGAGCGTGGGTCAATCACAGCGTGTGTTCCAATGAATCTAAAAATCTAATAGCTAACACTAGATCAACAATGAATCTAATAGGGAAGCACAGGGAGTCTCACAGATAGCATGATAAGAATGATGTAAGGCAAACTATTAAACACACACACACACACACAAGTAAATATAGCAGCTGCATTCATGATTTGAAGTGTTTCAAGTTGGTAAAGTACAGTTTCATCCGAATACCAAACAAAGAGGTTGTAACCCACAGCACCGCTGAATCCTCATATCTGATTGGTCGAAAAGAGTTGATGAATGATTCCATCTTACGAGAGCATGACTGCAATTACAGCCACAACCTAAACGAAGGCTTTGTTTCAATGAGCTGGTTGTAATACTCTATGATGTTGTTGCCATAGTAACATCAGTAATGTCATAGGTGACATAATGTTTGGACATAAATGAGAGTCACACTACTGTTTACACTTTATCGAGTTTCAGTGCACACATACACAGTCTTATGCGTTTGTACGTCTTCTTTGCGCCATTTACATGAAATAGCCTTTATTTGTCACATATACATGACAGCACACTGAAATTCTTTCTTCGCATATCCCATCCTTGGAGGTTGGGGTCAGAGCATAGGGTCAGCCATGATACAGCACCCCTGGAGCAGAGAGGGTTAAGGGCCTTGCTCAAGGGTTGCCCAACAGTGGGAATTTTCCGGTGCTGGGGCTTGAACCCCCAACCTTCTGGTCAACGACTCAGAGCCAGAGAGTCACCTAGTAAGAATTTCATTGTGTGTAACTCAATATGACAATAAAATCCGTATAAAATCCATAATCGTCGATGTGGTGACGTTTCAGTAGGAAGGCTATTATACAACATTTAGGGAAGGAGTCTCCAGTGTCAACGCTTTGTAAAAGGTCAGTCAAAGGACAGATTTCAGGACTCTGCTTTGTCTTATTTTTACATGAAGAGGGGAGAAAAAAGAGTGAGGCTGCTGAAGGAACAACTGTTTATAGCTGTTATGAGTAATAACAGGAACTGACTTGTCTCACAGATGTTCCACAATTACAAACTGATGTGTTCGTTGTGTAACTAAAGTGTGTTCATTCAGTAATTAGAAATTATAATCATTTGCAAATCACAGTGGTATAAGTGGAATTTGCTGTTTTAGGAAAAACCCTTTTTTTTTTTTTGGTTGGTAATCATAGCGCGGCTTCATACATCTACATGTCATGGATAATTTTCCACACCATACTGTGTTTTATTCCTTACGTAATGAAACTGCACACTGATTTTTTTTTATTAATTTATTTAATTTAGCAGCACATTTATACCGGCCACCCCTGCTATTGTGTGATGTAAACAAAGTCTGCGAATTATCATGCTGAGCTGAAAATAACCCCTCAATAATTACAACTTTTTACACTTTCTATTCCTTTACATACCCACTAACGATGTCACTGATGCAAGCCCGTGTGATCTGTTCCTGTCTCCTCCCATGCGTGGATTTATTATATCCTAATTAGCAATTAGTCTGTTTCCTGTAATCTAAACAGAGGCGATGATGTTTCCTTTTTGAAACTTGTATCTAGACTCACAATGCGTAACAAGGATGCATGCAGAGAACTGAGCAGCAGACTGTCCACATGACTGTTCTCTGCTGTCCTAGAATACTGAATAGACTTTCTCATGCCAGACGAGAAAAGTATGATCCGTCGTAGTATCTTTATGCGTTTTGGCAGGCCACCTGCTCACAGCTGAGCTAGAGAGAGAGAGAGAGAGAGAGAGAGAGAGGGAGGAGGTTGTGATCCCAGAACTGGCACCTACACACTGCTCACTGTGTCACTTTGAGTGCCAAGAAGGGTGTGTGGAAATTACACACACACACACACACACACACACACACCCACATACACACACACATGCTTGGTCAATGGTACAACATGTCTCCATGTCTCACTTGGAGCTGTAAATCATATTTACGTTGTTGTTTAAAATGAATAATACATTGTAATCGAGCTGTGAAATGTCTTCGTGATTTCATATTGCGTCTTTTTAAGTGTCTCATAACATCTTTTTTTTTTTTTTCCTACCCAGGACATCTGCTGGTGTCTGTGCTCAAATCAGAGCCTCATTATAAAGCTTTAAGGATTTGGTTTGTTATGAACAGGTCTGTCTCGCTGAGGTGTCTGAGCAAATTATTTAAAGTACAATACTGACATCTAGTGGCTGACGTTTGAAAAACAAGCACTGGTAGATGCACCTAGCCGATATTTTTCAAATAATGTGAAAAATTATGTTTAAAAATTTATATATATTTAAAAGTTTGATTCTGAGCCTCTGTAGCAGGTACACTATATTGTGCTCGTATAGGTACACTATATTGCCAAAGGTTTTGGGACAGCCCAAAACAAATAATTGAATTCAGGGGTTGGACCCGGCCCCTAATTCCAGTGAAAGGTACTCTTAATGCTTCACCTTCATACCAAGACATTATGGACAATTTCATGCTCCCAACCTTGTGGGAACAGTTTGGGGATGACCCCTTCCTGTTCCAACATGACTGCACACCAGTGCACAAAGCAAGGTCCATAAAGACATGGATGAGACACTGGGACAAACTGGGACATCTGCCTTTACATGCACATGAATGTAATATGGAGTTGGCCCACCCTTTGCAGCTATAACAGCTTCAACTCTTCTGGGAAGGCTTTCCACAAGGTTTAGGACTGTGTTTATGGGAATTTTTGACCATTCCTCTAGAAGTGCATTTGTGAGGTCAGGCACTACTGCTGGTCGAGAAGGCCTGTCTTGCAGTCTCCGCTCTAATTCATCCTAATGGTGTTCTATCGGGTTGAGGTCAGGACTCTGTGCAGGCCAGTCAAGTTCCTCCACACCAAACTCACTCATCCATGTCTTTATGGACCTTGCTTTGTGCACTGGTGTGCAGTCATGTTGGAACAGGAAGGGGTCATCCCCAAACTGTTCCCACAAAGTCGGCAGCATGAAATTGTCCAAAATGTCTTGTTATGCTGAAGCATTAAGAGTTCCTTTCACTGGAACTAAGGAACCAAGCACAACCCCTGAAAAACAATTCAATGATTTTGAAGGGGTGTCCCAAAACCTTTGGCAATATAGTGTACTTAATTGGGAAATTTATTGATATTGTAGTTATTTTTGTGGGGAAAGAGCAGACCCACAATACACAAATGTACTTTCACAAATTTTCAAAACTTGTTCAATATTCTGGACTGAAGTGTTCTGTCATGACAGACAACCTGAGCTTTCTTTCCTCTTAATTGGTCGTGTTTTTAATTGATTTTTATATTTTTTAACTTTACAAATTAACAGTATATGGCTGAAAGGTGTTTCTGGAATATTCCTGAAATTTGGCATGCTTCCTGAAAAATCATTTCCTCAAGATGGCGTCTGAATTTCATAAGAATCCATTAGAGGATTAATGAGTTACAGCTGTTAAGTAAACTGAGCTCCTCTCTGAAAGAATAAATTGGCCTGTGGCAGCCAGATGGTTTGTAAATGTCAAGATGTTTGGGATAATTCTGAGGCTCAAACATTTCGGAGTAATTTGACATCAATTTCATGACGCTAAGGCTAAAACCCAAGGACTAGTTTGCCAAAGTAGGGTTTTTGAATTGTGTTCAAATTAGCCGAGATCCAATTGGCTAAGTCTACAAGTCTCGTCTTAGATAAAAGTCTCGTGTTTGATTGTTTTGTTTTTTTAATGTGCCAGAGAATGGCATATACACTGATCAGGCAGAACATTATGACCACCTGCATAATATTGTGTTGGCCCCCCTTTTGCTGCCAAAACAGCCCAGTCTGTGTATTCTGACACCTTTCTATCAGAACCAGCATTAACCTCTTTGCAATTTGACTTCTTTAGGCAGTGCTAACATTTGTAAATAGCCTGTTTACCCTGAATATCTTGCACCAGACTAGACCTGGGCCCAATAAAGCTTAGAATCTGCTTTATTAAATAAGTTTAGAATCCATATTGTAAATGGGTTTATAATCCATATGTGCGGCGGTCCATGCATGCTTATATTTATGTTGTTTGTATCACTCTGCTCTTCTGTGTTGGCAATATAAAAATCCTATTAGTGAAAGGAAAGGAAAAAGGAAACTAATTTCACCAGAGGCACCTTTAATAGGAACGTATATATCATTTTGAGATCTCTAGCATTTTCCAGTTGTAAATAATATTGATTTTTTTCTGCTACATTAACATCATGAAGAAGAAGTCTATTTTGTTGCATATACATTACAGCATAGGGCTTAGGGTCAGAGCAAAAGGTGAGATATGATACAGTACACTTGGAATAGAGAGTTAAGCGCCTTGTTCAAGGGCCCAACAGTGGCAGCTTGGCAGTTCTAGGGCTTGAATCCACAACAACTTAGAACCTTAACATTTTAAGCCACTAGTGTTCACTTTAGATAGTACACAGCTAGTAGTTATCACCTAATTTGTGTCTATTCATGACGCCCATTTCAGGTATCAGGTTGTAATAAACATCTGAAATGGACTTATGATGCATTTCTCGGAATTTCCGACCTTTCTTTGAAGAAACAAAGAAAACGCCCCTCAAAATGCACTCCCTATATTGAAATTCAGGAAGGTCTCCTCAAACCCGATCGCGGCAAGTGAATTCTAAATGAACGTGGCTGCACTAAGCACGATTGTTGTTCTTCTTCTTCTTCTTCTGGCTGCTCCCTGTCCGGGATGCCCTAGCAGATCATTTGGTCCGCATATTTAGATTTCGCACAGGTTTTACGCCGGATGTCCTGCCTCTCGTTTTATCCGGGGTTGGGACTGGCACTGAGAGTCAGTCGCTGGGTTAGCTCTCTGCCTGGGAATCGAACCCGGGTTATACTAAATATGCATACTAGTATTCGCTTTGGATCCATCACCACTTCTTAAATCGGTTCCATTCACTACGTTTCGCTTCTCATTCAATACAATTACCTACTTGCTACTCGTAATGGTAATGAATGAACATCTGAAACCTAACACACATCTTGTTGCTAAAAATGAATGTTGTATAAATGGTATTCAGATTAGTGCACTCGCTTTGTATAGTTTTATACGTATATAACAGTGAGTTTTGGCAAGAAGAAGAAGAAGTTTGTGAGTCTGTCTTTTCGATATCACTAGCATGTGTTTCCTAAACCGACAACTTGATTCTTTTCACTTCTGCACTAGTGGAATAATTTGCTCAGCTTTGCTCGCTCTGCAGATTTCCTCACAGCCTCTTCACAAACTAGAAACGCCTGAAGCTCTTCTGTCAGCGCCGATGCAGAAACACACTCGGTCCCCTCCTTCTGAGCCAATGGGTTTGTGTATACAGTGTTTCTGTCTACTTTGCGTCTCTTGCCAGCTCATTTAACCGATCTGTGCTTGGATTGCATTCTGCTTCACTTGCAGGTCATTTTGCATAACAGCACCTGCCAAATGAATATGAAAATGTATCTATAATAAAGACGGAAATTTATATGTGTGTGCCGTTCTCTCTGTTACAGCCTCAAATACCACGGCACTGCCGAATGTTTGAATCTGATGGATTTTTTTTCCCCAGCATGCGATCACGTATGTGTTGAATTTGTCTATATGCAGATTAGCCTATTAGCCTTTTTTCTTTGGAAGGAATCAGTGCTATCTAACAGTGAGAGATAAAGCTGTAAGTTTGTCTTATTTAGATATGCAAAGTCTTCAGGACAGAGAACTGATTCAGAAGACAGAGGTGACAAGCTTCATTTTTTGGTCTATTTAACTTTATGAAGGGGGAGGGGTCAGATGCTAAAAGAAGGTGACATCAGTTATAAGACTAACATTAAATGTAACTATTACATTCTTTCTATTCTTCTTTCTATTTTATTAAAAAATGCTGAAACGCTCATGTATCCAGTTTTTCTTTGTTTCTTTCTTTCTTTCTGTCATTCTTTCCTTCCTTCCAAAAGCATGTTTTTCTAATAATTAAAAAATACAGGTCCATTTCCAATTAGATTTTTTATTTATTTATTTTTTTTAAATCATACAGTTTACGTACTGTCTTTCTTTCTGCCATGTGGAAGAAGGCTAAGACATCTTTCTTTAATAAGAGACAAGCAGACAAATAAAAATAAATAAATAAATAAATAAATAAATAAAGGTCAAGCATTCAGCAAACTGGATATATAGCCAAAGGCTGAGAATATAAATGCTCAAACTCAATGAGGAAATGATGCAGTGCACATTTGTGAGCATGTTCTGCGACTAGGGCTTGTCCCACAGCAGGCCACAAGGAGAGAGAACAAGGAAAGTCACCGAGTGTGAATATACCAAGATGTCTTTGATATATGCAATGATAATTTTTCCCCAGCATTTCCCTTAAGATGCTATTGATCAGGAACTGGAAGACAGAGGGGGCGCAAGAGAGCCATACATCACACTTTGCAGTTCTTTCTTTTTCTTTCATAATTCATAATTCACGGAGCATATTATTATAATAAAAAATAAAGGTTCAATTGAGGATACTAAAAATGTTTATCTTGCTTATTTTTCCAGTAATATGTCTTTTTTGGGGGGGGGGGGCAGCATGGTGGCTTAGCAGTTAGCACAGTTGCCTCATCGCAAAGAAGTTCCTGGGTTCGAATCCTGGGTTCGAACAAGCAGGGGCCTTTCAGTGTGGAGTTTGCATGTTCTCCCTCTACCTGTGTGGGTTTACTCTGGTTTCCTCCCACAGTCTAAAATAATGTGGATTGGTAATTCTAAATAGCCTGTGTGTGTGGTTGTCTGTCTATATGTGGCCCTGTCATGGACTGGTGACCTGTCCAGGGTGTACCCCTGCCTTTCGCCCAATGTGTGCTGGGATAGGCTCCAGCAGATCCCTGTGATCCTAATTAGGAATAAAGCGAGTATAGACGATGGATGGATGTTTTTTTGTATTAATAATAATTCGACCAGCTTCGTTTAGGTCTTAATTCTTACATTTTATGTACTTTCTTCTTTTGATTCTTTTTTTTTCTTTCTTTGCACAATTAAAACCTCAAATAATT
Organism: Hemibagrus wyckioides; assembly: GCF_019097595.1. Lineage (NCBI taxonomy): Eukaryota > Metazoa > Chordata > Actinopteri > Siluriformes > Bagridae > Hemibagrus > Hemibagrus wyckioides. Next base: position 7,027,192 of record NC_080717.1, on the reverse strand, counting down.
GCAAATAATTCGAAATATAACCAAAGGATTCAAAGCATAGTGAAATATTATGGCTTCTTAAAGTTTAGGAGGTATATTCCTGTTAAAATTCCTGTTGTTTAGTTAACAATAATACCTGTAATATTTTGCTATTGTGATGAAGTTTACTGTGTAACAAGTGCAAAGAGTTTCTAAAACAGACATGAGCAGGGCCTGCTGAGATCAGTCCAACCCCAATGTACGATGGTTTCTATGGGAAAATTATGTCTACGAAAGAAGGCTATATTCAAGCCACATAAAGTCTTTAAATAGGCACCCAAGTGCTTCGTTGGGCAGTTTAGTGTGATGAAGTTGTTATTTGTGGCTGTCGTGCTCCAGTAGGGAAAAGTGGCTGACAAGAAGGCATTTTAACTCCAGTAATTACTGCACCAAACACACAAATCACAAACTGATTTTCAGAGGAACTTTCCCAACAGGCCAAAGTAGGACTATTCAGGAGAAAAAAGATAAATGGCATTCCTTTTGGATAGCTCTAGCTATTGAATTTGTTATTTTACCCACTGAAAAAGAAGGGAAATTCTCATTTCTTGCGTCTAATTATAAACACTGTTATCGGTCATGTTTTTCCTGTTTTGAAAAGGAAATTGTCCCATATTGCGATGCATTGCAGTAGATTATGCATTGGTCCCTGAGTCAGAATGTCAATAACGTGTGCTGATTTTTTTATAGACTATGGCCTGGTAATATTAAGTACCATAATAAACACATGGTGTGGTCACACATTGGATTCGAAGGAGGGGGGGTCATAGCTCAGGCATTGCAAGAGCGACAGAGTACAAGAGAGCCATACAGTATAGGCACAGCTCCCATGGTCTTAGTTACCATATAGTACCATAGTAAAACCACGATAGCATCCTAGTTACCATAAGGTGCTGTACTAAAGCAATGACAGCATCATAGTTACCATAATTTACTGTAATAAATCCTTGCTAGTATCATAGTTACCATAAAGTACCCCAGTAAAACCATGACAATTTATCCAAATTATCCTACTGTAAGAATGTCAATAATGTGTGCTGATTTTTTTTACACTATGGCTTGATACCATAAAGTAAAGCCATGGTGTGGTCACACACTGGATTTGAAGGAGGGGAATATATTAAGAAGTCGTCAACATATGCAATGATCTGTATATGACAGCAGTGGGTGCCAATGAGGCATGGACTTCACTAGATCCCTGAAGGTGTGCTGTGGTATCGGACACCAACATGTTAGCAGCAGATCCTTTACATCCTCTAAGTTGCAAGGTGGGGCCTCCATTGATCGGACTTGTTTGTTCAGCACATCCCACAGATGCTCGATTGGAGATCTGGGGAATTTGGAGGCCAAGTCAACACCTCAAACTCATTGTTGTGCTCACCAAACCATTCCTGAACCATTTTTGCTTTGTGGCATGGGGCATTATCCTGCTTAGGCCACAGCCATCAGGGAATACCATTTCCACGAAAGTACATGGTCTGCAACAATGGTACATGGTCTGCAACAATGCTTAGGTAGGTGGTACAGGTCAAAGGAACATCCACATGGATGGCAGGACCCAAGGTTTCCCAGCAGAACATTGCCCAAAGCATGACACTGCCCCCGCTGGCTTGCCTTCTTCCCACAGTGCATCCTGGTACCATGTGCTCCCCCGGTAAGCAATACACATTCAAGATTCAAGATATTCAAGAATATGTGGATTGTAAAAATAAGAAATGTACAAATATGCAAACAATAGCATGGTTGTCATGGTATAGTAAGTGACTGTGTGCTAATTTTTATCAGTTATTACTAAGGTTGTGTGTTTAATGCCCTTAAAGCCTGATGAAAAAAACTATTGTTCAGTCTTTCAGTACGTGCCTTAAGTGATCTTGCCAGATGGCAGCCACTGAAACAGTTTGTGATTTGGGTGATGAGTGTCTTTAATAATGCGCTCACCCCTGGACCTGCACCGCCTGATGTAAATATCCTGTAGATCAGGCAATTCAGTCCTGGTGATGCGCTCAGCACACCTGATTACTCTCCGCAAGTCCTTTTTGTCCTGGGAGCTGCTATTCCCATACCAGACGGTAATATTCCCATATACAACAGACTGGATGATGGACGTGTAGAAGGTTTTGAGCAGACCTGAAGAGATCTTGAACTGCTTCAGCTGTCTGAGGTAGTACAAGCACTACCTAGCCTTCTTTACCAGTGAAGAGATGTGGGCTGTCCAGGACAAGTCCTCAGAGATATGGACTCCCAGGTACTTGTAGCTGGTCACTCCCTCCATCAGAGTTCCGTTGATCTTGAGCGGCGTGTACTAAGAATCTTGCTTTCCTCTCCTGACCACCATCTCCTTGGTCTTTGAGACATTTAGGTCCAGGTTGTTATCCTTACACCAAGAAGATAGTGTTTGATATCTCCTCCAGATAAGCTGTCTCGTTTTTGTTCTGGAACAGTCCAACCACCACTGTTTCATCTGCGAATTTGACATTGGAGTTGGAGCTGTGTCGAGCATAGCAGTCATGGGTGTAGAGAGAGAAAAAAAATAAAAAAAAGTGATTCATCAGATCAGGCCACCTTCTTCCATTGCTCAATGGTCCAGTTCTGATGGGCACCCTGACTGGTCTGCGGCTATGCAGCCTCAACCGCAACAAACTGTGATGCTCTGTGTATTCTGACACCTTTCTATCAGAACCAGCATTAACTTCTTCAGGAGTTTGAGCAACAGTAGCTCGTCTGTTGGATCGGATCACACGGGTCAGCCTTCGCTCCCCACGTACATCAGTAGTGAGCCTTGGTCATCCATGACCCTGTCACCGGTTCACCACTGTTCCTTCCTTGGACCACTTTTGATAGATACTGACCACTGCAGACCGGGAACACCCCAAAAGAGCTGCAGTTTTGGAGATGCTTGGATCCAGTGGTCTAGCCAGCACAATTTGGCCCTCCGTCAAACTCGCTCAAATCCTTACGCTTGCCCATTTTTCCTGCTTCTAACATCAACTTTGAGGACAAAATGTTCACTTGCTGCCTAATATATCCCACCCACTAACAGGTGTCATGATGAGGAGATCATCAGTGTTGATTGATGTAAATCCCTGGACTAAAGCAATGACAGCATCTTAGTTACCATAATTTACTGTACTAAATCCTTGCTAGTATCATAGTTACCATAAAGAACCCCAGTAAAAGCATGACAGCATTACAATTACCACTGTTTAATCATTGTAGCATCACAGTTACCACAAAGCTCCATAATGAAACTGTAGTAGCCGCAGTTACCATCAGGTTCCATTGAAAAGCCATAAAAATGTCACAGTTACCACAAAGTATCACAGTAAAGGCAAGGAAACATCCAGGGTGGGCTAGTGTGGTAGTTTGTGGTTGCTGTGATGCTACCATGGTTTTACTGTGGTACCACAGAGCTGAAATAAAACTGAAATAATTCCATAATTTTATCAAATTATACAATAGTATTGTTTCTTTGAGAAATTAGTCAGTATATAAAGCTAGCATAATTATTTTGGACCAAGATTTATTTAACACCAATAGAAAAGCTCTCTTTCATGCATTTAATTCATTTAACTATGTAATGGTACCTGAAAATGTTTTAAATGTTGTGCAAGAAATTCTTGTCTTTTACCCTAGCCTTGAAGTGCAATTATTTTCATATAAAAGTATGGTCTGGGGTGTGTTAAACCTCTTAATGACAGAAATTTGCCATCGTCTACAATGTTAAATTTATTAGTGTACGAAGATCTGCATATTTGAACAATTTGTAATTAGATTTAATGTTGAAGAATGTCAGAGAGACGTTAATCTCTGTTCTCATTTAAGTTATAGCCACAATAAACACAGCCATTCCCTGACCTTTCTCCCTTTCTCTCTCTCTCTCTCTCTCTCTCTCTCTGTCTCTCTCTCTAAAAAAAAAACATTTAACCAAGAAACTGGAGAGCATAAACTCCTTTGTGCTGAAGACTTTACTGTGCTAATAAACTTAACAAAGCACTGTGACTGTAAGAAAGCGCTAACAACCGAGTCTTCTTTCATAAATATTCAATAAATGACTCTTAACAAAAGATTTCAACAACTATATGTTTTAAATTAATAACCACAATGTTTTTTGAATCCTTTCTTTTTAGTATTGTTTAGTTTTAGATTAAATGGCGCACGGATCTTACAAGTCCCTGTGTGTGTACAGCTACTTTAGAAACAATAACGTTAACAGTAACATTAATAACAAACACTTTCCTAGCCATGTTGGTATAGGAAAATAACACACACCTTCTGACCAATCAGATTTGAGCATTCATACGCTATTATATAATTTATTATAGCATTTTAACATTTAACACTTTATTTTAACATTTTACTGTGTGCATCATTATCATCATGTTAAATTCCATTGCTAGTAACAGTCCTACCAGTACCACCTACACCTATAATACTATGTGACTCCCCAGTCAATACTGTGGACTCCTTCCACTTCCTGGGAACCATTTTCCAGGACCTCAAGTGGGTGCTGCAAATAAACTCTTTAATTAAAAAAACACACCAGGAGTTCTACTTTCTGCATCAGCTGAAGAAGTTCAGCCTTCCAAAGCCAATGATGGTGCACTTCAACACCTCCTGTATCGAGTCTATACTCCTCCTCCATCACCGCTTGATACGTTGCTGCCACTACCAGGGACAAAAACAGATTGCAGAGTGTCATTCACTCTGCTGAGAAGGTGATTGGCTGTAATTTGCCACCTCTTCAAGACCTATAAATTTCCAGGACCCTGTAGCAGGCAGTTATGATTCTTAGATGTAATCTTTCTGAGGCACTCCCCTCATGCAGAAGCCAGCAGTCCATCAAGACAAAAACCTCTTGCCATAACAGTTTCTTTCCATCAGCAACTCGCCTCATCAACAATATGCAGGACACACCATGGTCTCTTATCCGCCTCGGACATTAATGCACAAATCCCCTTTGCTGTGTCCACTGATGCACACGACTCAGACAGCCGTAATGCATGTGCACCATATCTTACATTCCTACCTACAATTGCACTGGTCCACTAATTTACAGTTAATGTTCCCATCTGCACTGAATGTAAGCACTGTAATTGCACCATTACACAGTTAATATGTCTTCTTGCTTAAAATGCTTAGATTTTTATGTTTATTCTCAGAGTTTATTCCCTTGCTTTACACCGGTATGCATCAATACACCAAGGCACGTTCCTCGTGCGTGTAAAACACACAGTACTTGGCTTTAAAGCTGGTCCTGGCCACTACAGCGGGATTGGTGACGTCATCGGCGGAAATGGCGAACTATACCATTTTCACTTCAGACTTATTATTAAACTTAATATGAAAACTCGGCACATGCAGATGAAAAGGAGGAAGACTGAAATGACATCGAAATGCAGTATAATTTTAATAGGATAATAACACAGAATAGAGTGTGCGGTTAAACGCTAATGTTTGGAATGGACCAATCAAAGCAAAGGAGGCGGGATTCTTGGAGTTAGACGCCTCTGTAATTGGTTGAAATTTCGGTGGGATTCCTGGTAGGGTAGTGCAATGTAGTAGAATTCTAAAATGAAACGTTTTTATTTATTTATTTATTTAAATATCATTTTGGAATATAATGGAAATGCTACAGGAGAATAACAATTATTATATTGTAATTAAATAATTTTTCACCGCACGCTTTCAGCTCGTTTTTTTTTTTTTTTAATGTATTATTATTATTACTATTAGTATTATTATTATTATTATCCGGGGAAGCCAGGCGTAAGGACGCACAACTCGGTCACGTGACTCGGGTAAAAGGGGAGCCTCTCCTGTGTGTGTGTGTATATGCGAGTGTGTGTGTGTTTACATCAACGCGTTCACGCGCAGCTGCTGCGCCCCATGCTAATGCTAGCCGCCGCTCTGTATATGTTTCGTTTTCGTTTTCGCCTAAACCTCGACGCACAGCAACGTTAAACTTCAGCAGAAGGCTGTTGTGATTAGCACAGAAGGAAGTGCGACAAACGGAGTAGTGTTAGTGTGTGTGTGTTGTGTGTGTGTGTGTGTGTGTGTGTGTGTGTGTGTGTGTGTGTGTGGTAACAGTGTGTTAAATCGGCGTCATGGAGGAGCTGGCGGTGGAAGTGAGGGGCGCGAATGGAGCTTTCTACAAGGTGGGTTCCCCTCTCTCTGAAGCTCTCTTTATTACATTCCGTGTTTATGAATTGATCCGTGTTTATTCTGTTAGCATTTTAGCATTCGCTACACGGGCCTCTATAGGCTCGCTAGGCCCTGGATGTTCATGTTCAGGGCTTGGGATTGAGCTGCCGCCCTTCTAGCAGCTTCACACACAGAGGCCTTTCGCTGTCATGTTTATTCGTAGACGCAACCTAAATTCAACATGAAGCTGTATTGACTTCTTATTAAGCATAAAAATAACAAAAACAAAATGGATCCGCAATGCTGTTCAGGCCTCCGGTGGAAAAAAGTCTGGCCTGTTGGTTCGGCAGCACTGGATCATATTTAATAGGCTCGTGCGTGCTGGATTATAGATTACACTCCTCTTTAACTGGTCAGATAATACACTCTGGGGTTTGTTGTTTCTTTCAAGCACACGGATTCGGTGTGTGTGTGTGTGTGTGTGTGTGTGTGTGTGTGTGTTGCTATCCCACCCCCTGACTTGTGAACTTGAGCAGAACTTCACATCTGCCTTTATAACGCTATTATAAACTGCACCTCGTCATCATCTTCATCTATATCATTCACATGAAAACATCTTACAGACCATTATAGGTACTGTTTAGTTCCCTTATTTCTTTTTGGTTCTGGGCCTCTAGAAGTGATTGCTATTTTTAATTCATGGTTTATCCATAAATCTTGTCTGTACATGCATAACCCTTACTGGACATTCCTGATGATTGATTGATATATCCAGTGCTTTTTTTTTAAAGCACACAGGATTCTCCATTTGATGCATGCAGTATTCATTTTTTATTATTATTATTATTATTAAAAAGCATTGCTATGTCTATAACCGTCATGTCGTCTATAAGATACCAGAAATAAGATGGAAATTAAGCTGCTCATCTTCTGCCCCTTGTACTTAGAACAGAGCCGGTCAGACAGCTCGGGGTGCGATAAAATGATCTAGAACGACTGAGAAGTTGGTGATTTTTTTTGGGGGGGGGAAAGAACGTCCTGATTTAAAGTAAGAAGAGTCCAGAGTGAAAAGTCAGAGCATTTTGAGGAACAGTGTGTTCTCCACAGCTTTGTACTACGTTTCTATGTTGATATGGAAAAAAAATATTGCTGATGGATATCTGACTGTTCCGATCCTCAGGCTTTCGTGAAGGACGTGCACGAGAACACGATCACTGTGACGTTTGAAAACAAGTGAGTTTCATCTCATGAACACTTCCACAATAAATATAATATACATATATATATTGATCTTGACTGAGTTTCTTAATTATGTACAAAGTCCACATTATATCTTGTGATAATACGTGTTTAGTTACAGTGTTAATAGACAATAAAACCCTTACACCCTGATTTCATTTGCATGACTCATGGCCTTTAGCCAGAAATGCATTTGTGCACTTGAATGCCGATACAGGCTTTGCCTGTTTTCTGGAATTTCTAATAAAGACTCTGAATGTTTGTATTTTTCCTCATTATTCAATATTACAGTTGGCAGCCAGAGCGACAGATCCCTTTTCAGGACGTGCGGTTCCCTCCTCCTGCTGGGGTTCAGAAAGAGATCACCGAGAGTGATGAAGTTGAGGTACGTGCTATGGAAAACAATTTACTCAAAGCAAGCCAAGCATACATTTTTGCCCGTTTGAATGAACTCATCCCTCCTGATTTGGTTCGAAGGTGTACTCCAGGGCTAACGACAAGGAACCGTGCGGCTGGTGGCTAGCCAAAGTGCGCATGGTAAAGGGGGAGGTGAGTAAGTTTTTTTTTGCATGGTTTAGAATTCAAATAAATCACAGGAAGGAAGCTGAATTGTTATTTTTATTTATTTTATTTTTTTTGTTTACAGTTTTACGTCATAGAGTATGCCGCCTGCGATGCCACGCTCAACGAGATCGTCACATTAGAGAGGCTGCGGCCCGTGAACCCAAACAAAGGCTCCGCGAAGAACTCCTTCCTGAAAATTCGACTGGACGTTCCGGAGGACCTGCGACAGATGTATGTGCTCCGTTACTTTTACAAAGGCTTATTTGATCGATTTAAGGTGCTGTTTCTAATATCTGTGTTTCTATAACTGTCATTTTGAACGAAACCTGCAGAGAAGGAAGATTTTTAATATTGTCATGTAGTGCATCACGATAACTTAAGTTTCATGATCCTGTGTGCATTATTTCTAGCCTGGAATTAAGCTCCGCCCATTAGGTTCCTTAACAAGGGAATCGTTCTTGCTTTACTTTTTTTTTTTTTTTTTTATCTTTTTTTTATCACGTGAATGAAATTTTCTTTTCGTGGCATAAAGATTCAACTAATTTAATTCCTTTTTTTTTAAAGTTATGGACTTGTGGTAGATTAATTTTAGATGAATGAAAGTTGTGTATTCACTTATTCACCGTCCACAGCTGCGCAAAAGACTCGGCTCACAAAGATTTCAAAAAAGCCGTGGGTGCGTTCCACGTCACATATGACTCAGATAAGAAGCAGCTGGTCATCCTGGTGAGTCAAAAAGCATCGAATCAGCATTTAGTCATTTTCCCCAATTATATCTCGCCATACTTTATCCCCCCACCCCACCTTAACGTCCTTTTTGTTGCATTCCAGTCAGTCAACGAGGTGACCACCAAACGTGCGACCATGCTGACGGACATGCACTTCAGGAGCCTGCGCACTAAAATGGCCCTCATTCTAAGGAACGAAGAGGCCAGTAGGCAGCTGGAGGTACGGCCGCTAGTTCCGCTTACCCTGTCCCTTCTGCCCCGATCGACTACAGTGCAATAGAATCTAGCTGCTAAATCTGTTTCTGCAGCTTGGGAGTGGAGCGTGTAACGTAATGATGGGATTGTGGCCTGCAAATCTGCTGTGTGGCACTTCAGTGTCTATATTTACCAAGAGCAAGAGGGTTTCACTATCTCATATGTTGTGCGGATGCACAGCTGTTGCATTCCAGACCCCGGCTTAACGGCACTCCGGTTTAAATCGAGGCAGGACGGGCTTCCGCGCTGGAGCACAGGGTTAGAGCAGCATCAGAGCAAATAAAGATTTGCTCTACAAGTGTTTTGGACAACTCCTGTAAAGCAGTGTTATTTGTTAAGTTAAATTGCACGTTAACCTAAATACCAGAATACCAGAATGTTCTCATTCTCTCAAACAAGGCTAAAGATGGATACAAAGATACAAAGATTTTTTTTTGTTCAAAGTAACTATGCAGTGAGGGACCATAATTCTTATCCAGGTGACCCTTACTGACCAGAAGCAACTGCAAAGAATCCAGTCAAGTGCAAAAGTCTGCATACAGGTGGAAAAAAGTGAGTGTAGTGTATTTATGCAGCGTGTCTTGATATTAAATAAACACGCTTATTGGGCGTAGCAATGCGTATACTTTGTGTAACGGACGTCCAGTTCGAGATGCAATTTAATGCTTCAAAAAAACTTTATCACCTCTCAATAATTCTAAGAGGATCAATAACTTGAATAATAGACTGAATTATAATGTAACGTAATACAGGACCCAAATTTGATACGTCGGATATCACTAAAACTATATTGAGTCCATGTGGGATTTACAATTCCATTACTATTACTATTTGTATATGTAATTACTATTCACATGAAAATGGTTATAAAAGGACTTCTGAACTTTCTTAGTTTTGATCCTGTGGGCTGTGTCTGTCTGCATGTCTTCATCATGGCTCCACATGGAGTAGAACAGCAGGAGGAAATAAAAAAAAAAAAAATCAGATCTTGCTGTTGTACAGGGGTTATCGAAGGGAATCGAAGTATCTGTGATCATTCATTCATTCAGATCATATCTATTCAGTCTGTGGAAAGGACACAGCATAACGTCCATCCCTGTGACTGGCGTCCAAGAGTAAAAGCTCTCTGGCACAAAACCACAAGCTAAAGTACACGAAAACGAGCGTGTTGTGAGCAGATTCTTTGGTCAAATAAATTTGTTCGCCTCCGATGGGGTCCAGCATGTTTGACGTGAACCTGGCCAGGACTACTACAGTGATTTGTTTAGTTCTGACAGTGAAGCACGGTGGTGGGAGTGTGAGGATAATGCATCAAAGTCCAAAAGGTGTTAGGGGAGATGATGTTTTTAGATTGTAGCACGAATGTCTGTGGTTCTACCAAAATACCGGCTGACAAGATGACTCCCATTCTCCAGAAGCTTGGCAGAAGATGAAAAATTCCAGCATGATAACAATCCAAAGCACAGGAGCCAAAATCATGCAAGAGTTTTTAAAGAAGAAGAAGAAGGGGGGAAAAAAAACAACGTGAAAACTGCGACCTGGCCAAGTATGTCGCCTGACTCGAATCCAGTAGAGCACCTTCGGGGTGTTTTAAAGAGAAAGGTCAAGCAACACAACCCCTCCAGCAAAGAACAGCTGAAACAGATCGTCTCTGAAGAATGCCAGAATATCTCTCCAGACATTTGTTCAACACTGGAATCGTGTATATATACCGAAGAGGATCGAGTCAGCCATCCAAAATAATGGCAGGCATACAAAGATTTCAGTTTATGAAAAGGTGCTCTGGATTCCTTCTGTGGGGCTTGTATTTTTAATATATTAAGTCTAAACTGCTTTTGGGTTCACATGCTGTTCAACTTGGAGCAGCTCCATAAGTATTGGAACCCTTACTAAAGATGCATTTAAAAAATAAAAGGTTTAAATGTCTTTTGTTGATAATTAATTAAAGTAAGTAAAAGGTCTTGTCAAAACATGTCACAATTATCTTGTTTTAGTACTCTGTCTCATATAATCCTTGATGAGAATGCAGATTAAGAAATTTAAAACCATGCCTCAATACACAACCTCTCCAAGTTTCTCTCTAGAGGATTCGTCTCCTGTTTTTTTTTTTTTTTTTTTTTTTCCTTCCAGCAGGTTTTAGGTCAGGGTATCAAGATGGAACTGGGCCATGTCCAAAGCTTGACTCTCTGGTCATTGAAGCATTTTTGTGAGGATTTGGATGCAGTTCGCTGATAATTGATGCCTTGGATTTGAGGAAGGGTTTGAGGACTTTTAGAGAAGAGTCACAGATTAGTTTCCAGCTCTAGCAGCATCTAGTAAACTCTTATCTGAGGATAGAGAAAAAAGAGAAAGGGGGTTTTCTGATGTCACACCGTCCAGATAGCTTGGCATCGCTTTCTTATCCTCCCCGTGATGATGAATGTAGAAACAGGAAGTCATGGACTTTTTTCCCAAGGGTAATGGTGGTATTGAAAGAAAAAAACAATACAAGTTTAAAACTCATGGTCCTGTCCTCGGTTTTCTCCAGAGCTCTCGACAGTTAGCGTCAAGGTTCCACGAGCAGTTTGTGGTGCGCGACGATCTGATGGGTCTGGCCATCGGTACACACGGAGCCAACATCCAACAGGCCCGCAAAGTTCCCGGAGTCACCAACATCGACCTGGACGAGGAGACGTGCACCTTTCACATCTACGGAGAGGTACACTGCAAGCCTGCTTTCACATGATCCTGTTTAATCTGAAACTCTGGGCAGAATTTGAAAAGTGTGTGTGATTTCAGGACCAGGATGCCGTGCGCAAAGCCAGGAGCTACCTGGAGTTTTCCGAGGATGTTATTAGGGTACCTAGGAATTTAGTAGGTAAAGACAAAACTGTCCATATATAAATAAACACCATTTGCAGTAGACATGTTTCTTTGATTTCAGTGTTGCATTGAAACACATTATTTCTAGTCTGGGAATAAGCTCCGCCCCTCAAGTGGAACAATGCTGCTCAAGTCTTTTATTTTCCTTAAAATTATACTTGATTAAATTGAATTTTTTTATCAATCGACTAAAATTATTTTGTTATTGTGGCATTGTGATTTAACCATTTAATTCTCAGATAAATTTGATTTCAGTGTTTCTGCACTTTTAAAGAATTTGTGCTGCTTTAAAGGAGCAGTTTGTAACGTCCTTGCTATGGAGGTGAAATTATTGTTTGCAATAAAAACATGGACATACTTTACCAAATGGCTTTTAGAAAACGTCACTAAAAGTTATAGTGATTAATTTTAGATTGTAGGAAATAATTTGTCTTATGCCAACGTTCAGTATAAACTCTGTGTGTAACTGACTGTGTTCATTAGTTAAGATCATCAGTAAAGCACAGGAAAGTTTGGTGTAATATTTTTTGATTAGATGGTCAGATAGCAGAGGGATGATCAAAAAGTGCTGTATCTTGTAAGGGGAAATCGTTGTTACCTTCTGTTTTCTCTCTAATCCGTCATTTAGTCGGCTTATGTACCGTATCTTTTTGTTCCCCCACTAGGAAAAGTCATTGGGAAGAGCGGGAAGCTGATTCAGGAAGTCGTGGATAAATCCGGAGTGGTCCGAGTGAGAGTGGAACCGGAAAACGAGAAGAAATCATCTCCGTTGGAAGAGGTCAGTACGTGTTTTATGGCACACAGGCAGTATGAATCAGAAATGGAAGGACGCTGGCCTCTACTGATGTGAAATGAAACAATGGAGTTGCTTGGCTTTGTGATTCATCATCCCCCCCCCCCCCATTTCTCTGTTTATGTAACTCACTCTGACTAAAGGGCATGGTGCCGTTCGTGTTCGTCGGGACAAAAGAAAGCATCTCAAACGCACGCCTCCTGCTCGACTACCATCTCAACTATCTCAAAGTAAGCCTTCCTCTCTTTACGTGTTTTTTCCCCTCATTAACTCGCTTTATTGACAGTAAACAGAGCTTTAGCATGACACTAGAACTAGTTCTCGATCCAGTTGAACAGCATATGTATTGGTTAATCTGTGTACCTGCGTAGTGACCATGCTGACCAAGCAATGTTCTGACTTAAATGACCCAACATGTACATTTAAGTTTATTGTAGTAGGAAGATCATTTTTGTATTCAGGAGGTGGATCAGTTGCGGATGGAGAGGCTGCAGATCGACGAGCAGCTACGACAAATCGGCGGAGGCCCCAGAGCTCCATCAGGCCGACCCGAGAAGGAAAAACCGTTCAGCTCTGATAACGGCATGGGACATTCCCGAGGGGGCAAACCGTTCGGCCGTGGAGGGCGAGGAAGACGAGGGCCTACGTTTGCATCAGGTAGTTTTGCATTTTGCGATTCTAAAAACTGCAGTTTTTAAAGATGCTCCTTTACAGAAAAGACACAGAGATGTAAAAATTTCTATCCTCATGAACAAATATGGAGTACAGTAATCCCGTAAGCTGTTTTTTTTTTTTTTATTGTTTAAGCCGTAAATGATCCTCCCACACTCTTTAAACACACACACAAAACATTTGCAAGCATATATCGAGATGGATTTGGGGTAAATATCACATTTATAGTGAGTACTGTATGTATGTATGTTCCTTGCCAGAAGTCTTAGAAGGTGCAGAGCGTTTGGGCGACATAATAGGGCTTGCAGAAAAAGCGTAAAAATACAGCGTACACGGAACAAAACGAAACACTCGGGACAGTGACACGAAAAACTGGGATGCTGGAAAATTCTGCTTCCCTTTCCCCAACTGCACACAGCCAGTGATTAAATGAATGGGGCATTCCGATTGGCCAGACTCGTTCCTCCAGCCGTACTGTATTTTGATTTTCAGCATCCCCGCACCGCGCTTTCCTAAACAACGCTACGCTGTACAGGATTTGATATATTATTAACATTTTACTTTATTTTGATTAATGGATACATTTTGCAATTAGTACTTATATTTATATTAATAAAATACCTTATTTCAACATAAAAACAATTCACTATAAGGTTTGCGAATACCGCGATATACCGGGAAAATCCGCAAAAAAAATTCATTATGTTCCAATATAATCTGCTATATACCGGGACCGCGATATATGAACCGCGATATTGCAGGGGATTACTGTATATATGGATATAGGAAACATTCCCAAGCTTTCATCCGTCCCAGTGTCTTATGGCCTCTCTCTTTTGTTTAACTGGAGTGTGATTGGACCTTGTATTTTAACAGGCTAACGACACTGCATGCGCATTAATTCTTCCCCCAACGAAGAGTTCATAAAGAATAATATATTCTGACTGTAAATTAGTTCTGACAGCCATTAATCGCATAACATTACATTTTAATCCCTTTAGTTTTTAAGTGGATTGTTGGTTTAAATGCTTACACTGAATAAAACCTACTGTAGCTTGAGTAACATAAATTCATTTTAACATCAATTAGTCGCATGACATTTTTACGCTGCCTTTAATTGGTTTCTTTGCCATAAAATATTCAGATAATAAGCCCCTAGTGCTTCTTTTAATGATTAACATTCATGATGATGTTTAGTTGCTTAGCATTTCGTATGAATGAGGTCTTTCTTCAGAAAAGCTAATCTGGTGTAGACAGTTAAAGCCGTCCTTCATATTATGATCCCTTCTTTATTTTCTATTTTTTCTCAAGGCACCAATTCTGAAGCGTCCAACGCATCCGAGACTGAATCAGACCACAGAGACGAGCTGAGTGACTGGTCTCTGGCTCCCACCGATGAAGAGTCTATGGGTTACCCCAAACGAGTCCCAGACGGGCGAAAGAGGGGTGGCGGTGGAGGCCGGGGCCGAGGGGGGCGAGGAAGAGGAGGAGGAGGATACAAAGGTATTTACTTACATTTCAAGAACGCCTCTATTATCTCAGATTTACTTTAGCATCGCACATGTATTTCCAATACCAGATATATCTATCTATCCTCTGTTATCAGTGATTTAAGTCACTCTTTCAATGAGGATGTTGATTATTCCTTATAATATGACAATTTGCCATTATAATGGCTAGACCACTGGATCAGAGCATCTCCAAAACTGCAGCTCTTGTGGGGTGTTCCCGGTCTGCAGTGGTCAGTATCTATCAGAAGTATTCCAAGGAAGGAACAGTGGAGAACTGGCGACAGGGTCATGGACGGCCAAGGCTGATTGATTGCGCGTGGGGAGTGAAGGCTGGTCCATGTGACCCGATCCAACAGACGAGCTACTGTTGCTTAAATTGCTGAAGAAGTTAATGCTGGTTCTGATTGAAAGATGTTAGAATACACAGAACATAATGGGTCAGGGCTGTTTTGGCAGCAAAAGGGGGACCAACACAATATTAGACAAGTGGTCATATTGTTATGCCTGGTCGGTGTATGTGTGCTGTATTAACTTGATATCGTCTTTAATCAGGTGAGGACGCGCACTGGAGTGAGTCTCGTCCCCGGAACTCCAAGCCGAGGCTGCAGGAGGATTCACTACAGGTTACCAATTACTATAAATTGTAAAAAGATATATTTTTTAAAAAGTACAGTGAATTGTAGTATCCGTGCAGTGGAATCGGACCAGTGTTCGTCAGTGTGTTCTCATGGGTAGAAAGTTACACAGCTTTTCCTCTGGACTTTATCTCCCTCTATTTTAAAATCTAAACCTTAGGGAAAAGGTTAGATCTTTTCACTTGACACTGATTAAATGAAATGATGTCTTTCACTGGGACAGGCAGGCACAGAAAAGGACATGCCAAAGTAAATACATTTTGTAACGTTGCTAATTAATCCCAAATGATATCTCCTGACTCATCTCTTCAGATTCGCGTCGACAGCAATAACGAGAGGAGCGTCCACGCCAGCCGAGGCCCCCAGGGGCCCAGCGGCGACTCTACCGGCACCCGACAGAGGAGCGTCAAGGAGCGAGGGATAAAGAAAGAGAAGCAGGAAGGGCAAGACAGCCAGGTCGTCATGAACGGCGTGTCGTAATTGAAAATCCCCCTCCCCGTGTCTAATCTCCCAAACAACTCCACCGTTCCAGAAGCTTCTTTCATTAGAGACACATTAGGCCAAAGAGAACCAGGTCAGTAGGGCTTAAGAAAACAAACAAACAAAAAAAACAACAACAAAAGACATGACATCAAGCACATTTTGTAACTGTTAAGGGGGAACTAGACAAAAACATCTCTGCTGTCTATGAATTTTGTAGTCTGCATTGATTAGAGGTGTCGGTCTCTAAATCGAAAGTTTTGTAATCGACTTTCTAGGCAACTAACAAAGCTCTGGGTGTATTAAAAAAAAAAAAAGTGTGTGTGTTTTTTGATTTTTGTTCACATCGGGGGACATAGGATTTGATTCAGATATGTGTGCCATCTCTTGTGTGGCAGATTTTTGTTTTGTTTTTTTCTCCCCCCCCTACTGTTTGGTGTCTGGTTATTATAGAGCCCTTCATGATGTGAGGTTCCAGCCACATTGCTTAAAAATAAAAATAAAAAAAATAGACAAGTAGACATACTCCTAGATGATCTGTGCCTTTAACTAGTGGGATAGTTTCTGAATTTGGATATCTAAATCAGGGAAGACGACATGGATTCTGCATAATCTTAGCCAGTCAGTGAAAATAAACCATGGTGCATGTACAGTACTTCACATGTGATGTTTTTTGGTACATCTAAAGGGCAACTCTCCATCTTTTTGCTTTTTCTTTTTCTTTTTTTTTTTTTGTTCCCTTTTCGGACCGTGTAAAGGTGAGCTCGTCCCGAGCGACGAAGCAGTCGACCACTCGATGCGATTTATATAGATGTATTTCATTTGTGAGGTATTTTTGATTAATTTAAACGAGACGCGTTAGCTTTTTAGCGAACCATCTTTAGCTGCGTTTTAGTCGTCAAAATTTTGTACCATTTCTTTTTCTTTTTTTAATTTGCTTCCTAGTATCTACCATCCAAACTTTAAAAGCGATGCTTACAGGGAGTAGGTGAAGTTCATCCTAAGCCACGTCCTGTCGCCCCCCTCGTGTGTTTACTCCACGTTCATGTTCAGGTGTAAAAAGCACTGATATCAGATATTGCTGTAAAAGCTTCATTATCGGTGACAGCGTATTGTACATGACACGCTCGCTGTTATTTTTGAAGTTACGATCGAACCTTCTCAAGCGTGCACTTAGGTTTCGTGTTCCTCGGCAACTACTCGGATTTAACGATGCGCGCCCGTAACGGAACGGGCGGAGTCGCGCGTACACCCTCATCGTCACGAACTTTCTCATTTTGACTCTGCTGTACTTTTCGCTTAGGGAGGGAAGATGAAGGAGATGTAACATGGAGTTTGATATAAAGCTGTGTTACCTGATCCGTGCTTGTGCATTTCCTTTTAGTTTACAAGTTTAGAGGTTTAGAAGAGTGTTCTACACCCAGACTCTTTTTTTTTTTTTCTTCTTCTCCCCCCCCCCCCCTCCTTTTCTTTTTAGGTTTGTTTCATTTCTTTATTTCTTTTTTTTTTTCTTTTCGTAAACCTACTGTGACGCTAACCCCTAGTAGTCCTTCTTTCCCCTCTGTACAGCTATAACAGTAACAGTTCATTTATACCTGCTATTTCCTACTAGAACTATCTTTACCCGTGGCGTTAAGTCAGACCTACGTGTTGCAGCTTAAACCACAATCTTGAACCTGAATTTTTTGCCTGAATCTTAACATCTTGCAACAAAGTGAGACTAATGGTCAGTTGTAAAGCAGTGAGCATCACGCGAATATTGCTCTGTATGAGAAGTGAGCTGTTAATACAACTTGTCTGGCTCAAATGGGCAAGGTTTAGCGAGACAAGAATCTGGATGGTATGAAGATAAGGAACTATTAAGATCCAAATATCTAGTACTTGTCTGCTGTTTTCCCTTATTTAACACACCTACTACAAACCTGATCATCACTCGATACAGGCGTTCGCCATCAGAAATGAACGTCACTTTTTCTTTCCGCTTCGGTCACGGTGCCATCAAGGCTACTGTACCTTTTTAGTGTGTTTGTTTCACCTGGAAGCATAAGCATCGTGTACCTTTTTAAAAATCATTTAAAGGTACATACTCTGTACTTACACATAAATCCTAAACTACATACTCGAGTACAAACGCTCTAGCCTTAAAGGCACCGCCTCAGCGCTAAGAAAAAGTGCCTTCGTTTGGGCATGTCAGTAGTTTAACTGTGTACAAGCTTTGTAGTGTGACTGAAATTTGTGAACCAAACCTGGCAAAGTTGTGTAATTTAGCACACCTCAATCTAATCCTTATATAACTGGCAGGTTTAGATACTGTAGCGCTTCTCTAATGCACTTACGGAACAGTTTAAAGTTAGCTGTTGAAGATAAACACTAGTTTTTTGGGGTTTCTTTTGTCTGTCTCAGAATTAAAAGCAATTATTATTGTTCTTACTACTACTACTACTGCTAGTAATTCACCTTTTGTATGTACATGGCAATATTAATTATTTGATTTGTAAAAATAGTAATAATATTATTACTATTCAATGTAATATAAATAAAAATTAAAGCTGTTTAAGAAACTTTTTTTTTTTCTTTGTATGATGACTGATTCATCTCAATTTATTATTAGTAGTAGTAGTAGTAGTGATGTTAACGTTATATTAATAATAATAATAAATAATAGTAGGAGTAGTTCAAGTAGTGTCCATATTAATGGTTAATATATTAGTCGTAGTAGTAGTATAATTAACAACACGAGCAGTAGGTGTGTTAAACAGGGAACCTGCCCACTTCCGCCGGACTCCGAACAGAGAATGCCGGTCGTAAAAGAAGTTTCTTCTCAGTCTCTTTACGCAAAACTCATACAAGGCTCAATTTGTGACAGTCTGTTAATGCAAAGCTTCAAATGATAATGATGATAATAATAATAATAATAATAATAATAATTTTTAAAAAATAATCTTAATGTTGCCAAACAGACTGTTTCCTAGTTATTTATTTTTCAGACCGTGTATGAGTTTACAAATACACCAAAATTTCAAAAAATTAAAAAAAAAAAAATAAATAAAAAAAAATCATCTCTTGCTCATATTGTAGGCTATTGTGAAAAAATTTCAATGAAAAAAAAAAAAGACACAATTAAACAGACAGGAAAAAAAAACTGTAGATACTGAACCAAGGTAGACTGACCTTGTATGTTACTGCACTTTGGGTAAGAATTTCTTTGTACATAAATAGCAAGACAGACTGGGTTTTATGTTGACATTGTTTGGTTATAGTGCAATATATTTTGTATGCAAGCAGTTTCAATAAATAAAGGTTGATCTTCCTCTGCAAATCTGAAGTGTGTGGGTTTTTTTTTTTTTTTTTATAAAGAGTTATTTATGGCTTTTATGTGCCATATGTTAGGAAAAGCTGATGAAATGATCCAACTGGAGTTACTGTGGAGTTACCACATGATGGCGCCCTTGCAGCAAGAAAGGCATTAAAAGGGCTCCATTCATCTGTGCCTTTTTCTGGTTAGCAGCTTATGCTAAACATGAATATGTATTTATGTTCTAGATGTAATTACTGTGAAATGTGAAAATAGTGGATATTTGACAATTATAATACATAACTGCAGAAATGTGAACAAAGTTGAATTCTTAAATCTGATTTGGTTGATTTTATAAATTTACATGAACATTTTTTCTCTCCAGGGATGTATATTATTTTTTCCATCATCCTGAGTCCCCAGGTCATCTGTTTGTAAACATCAGCAATTTTAAAGCATGAGCAAGTGTTCAGGACAGATAGCTTTTTGTTTTCTGGTTTAGGGTAACTTTTTTGTTTGTTTTGTCTGGTGGAGAGGAGTGGAGGCATATTTGAGTGGGGTTTTTTTTGTTGGATTTTTTGTCTGTGGAGAGGAGTCAGGGCATGGTTGAGTGTTTGTGTGTTGTCTGGTGGGGTGGAGTGGGGGCATGGTTGGGGTTTTTTTTGTTTGTGTTTTGTCTGGTGGAGAGGAGTCAGGGCATGGTCGAGTTTTTTGTTTGTATTTTGTCTGGTGGAGAGGAGTGGGGACATGGTTGTGTGTTTTGTCTGGTGGAGAGGAGTGGGAGCATGGTTGAGTGTTTTGTTTTATTTATTTGTGTTTTGTCTGGTGGAGAGGAGTCAGGGCATGGTCGAGTTTTTTGTTTGTGTTTTGTCTGGTGGAGAGGAGTGGGGGCATGGTTGTGTGTTTTGTCTGGTGGAGAGGAGTGGGAGCATGGTTGAGTGTTTTGTTTTATTTATTTGTGTTTTGTCTGGTGGAGAGGAGTCAGGGCATGGTCGAGTTTTTTTGTTTGTGTTTTGTCTGGTAAAGAGGAGTCAGGGCACGGTCGAGTTTTTTTGTTTGTGTTTTGTCTGGTGGAGAGGAGTCAGGGCATGGTTGAGTTTTTTATTTGTGTTTTGTCTGGTGGAGAGGAGTCAGGGCATGGTTGAGTTTTTTATTTGTGTTTTGTCTGGTGGAGAGGAGTGGGGGCATGGTTGAGTTTTTTGTTTTATTTATTTGTGTTTTGTCTGGTGGAGAGGAGTGGGGGCATGGTCGAGTGTTTTGTTTTATTTATTTGTGTTTTGTCTGGTGGAGAGGAGTGGGGGCATGGTCGAGTTTTTTGTTTGTGTTTTGTCTGGTGGAGAGGAGTGGGGGCATGGTCGAGTTTTTTGTTTGTGTTTTGTCTGGTGGAGAGGAGTGGGGGCATGGTTGAGTTTTTTATTTGTGTTTTGTCTGGTGGAGAGGAGTGGGGGCATGGTTGAGTTTTTTGTTTTATTTATTTGTGTTTTGTCTGGTGGAGAGGAGTGGGGGCATGGTCGAGTGTTTTGTTTTATTTATTTGTGTTTTGTCTGGTGGAGAGGAGTGGGGGCATGGTCGAGTTTTTTGTTTGTGTTTTGTCTGGTGGAGAGGAGTGGGGGCATGGTCGAGTTTTTTGTTTGTGTTTTGTCTGGTGGAGAGGAGTGGGGGCATGGTTGAGTGTTTTGTTTTATTTATTTGTGTTTTGTCTGGTGGAGAGGAGTGGGGGCATGGTCGAGTTTTTTGTTTGTGTTTTGTCTGGTGGAGAGGAGTGGGGGCATGGTTGAGTGTTTTGTTTTATTTATTTGTGTTTTGTCTGGTGGAGAGGAGTGGGGGCATGGTCGAGTTTTTTGTTTGTGTTTTGTCTGGTGGAGAGGAGTGGGGGCATGGTCGAGTTTTTTGTTTGTGTTTTGTCTGGTGGAGAGGAGTGGGGGCATGGTCGAGTTTTTTGTTTGTGTTTTGTCTGGTGGAGAGGAGTCAGGGCATGGTTGAGTTTTTTATTTGTGTTTTGTCTGGTGGAGAGGAGTGGGGGCATGGTCGAGTTTTTTGTTTGTGTTTTGTCTGGTGGAGAGGAGTGGGGGCATGGTTGAGTGTTTTGTTTTATTTATTTGTGTTTTTGTCTGGTGGAGAGGAGTGGGGGCATGGTCGAGTTTTTTATTTGTGTTTTGTCTGGTGGAGAGGAGTGGGGGCATGGTCGAGTTTTTTGTTTGTGTTTTGTCTGGTGGAGAGGAGTGGGGGCATGGTCGAGTTTTTTGTTTGTGTTTTGTCTGGTGGAGAGGAGTGGGGGCATGGTCGAGTTTTTTGTTTGTGTTTTGTCTGGTGGAGAGGAGTGGGGGCATGGTCGAGTTTTTTGTTTGTGTTTTGTCTGGTGGAGAGGAGTGGGGGCATGGTCGAGTTTTTTGTTTGTGTTTTGTCTGGTGGAGAGGAGTGGGGGCATGGTCGAGTTTTTTGTTTGTGTTTTGTCTGGTGGAGAGGTGTCGGGGCATGGTTGAGTTTTTTATTTGTGTTTTGTCTGGTGGAGAGGTGTCGGGGCATGGTTGAGTGTTTATTTTGTTTGTTTGTTTTTCAATTAATTTATTCTTATAGAGAGACAAAAGTGGCTGGTGAGGGCCCAGGATATTCCTGATTGCCACTTTTTTTGGGTAAACTCTATTGCAAAAAAAAAAAAACAACAACAAACGTTTGTTGATATCCAGTTTAATAAATAATTCCTTGTATTGTATTAATGCCAGAAGTTTAGTATTGTCCTCTCAATGAACATCTGTTGCAGAAAAAAGGTCTTGATCTTGAACTTGTCCACAGTATTTAACAGTCGGCTTGGTGTTTTGTTTTTTTTAATCCCATCCAACTCCATCCACTTAGTAGAACCGTAAAGTTTTTGTTGAGGCTGGAGTTCACATGTTCAAAATAGTTCAGTACATATTCCATTAATGGCTTTTGGAGTTTTGAAGGTTGCTTGGGTTTCAGGGCAGCGGTGGCTCAACGCTTAAGGCTCTGGGTTACTGATAAGAAGGCTGGAAGATCAAGCCCCAACACCGCCAAGCTGCTGCTGTTAGGCCCTTAAGCTTGTCTGCTCTGCTTGTGCTCTGGCCTATCAGCTTCCTAGCAAGTTGGGATATGTGAAGAAAAGAATTTCCCTCTGCTGTAATGTGTATGTGACAAAATAAAGTCTTCTTCGTCTTCGCAAACAACAGCGATCTTCAACAGTCCAGTTTCGCTGCGCCTCGGATTCCTGTTCTTCGCTGACAGAAATAAAACCTGATGTGACCTTTTGCTGTTGGAGTCCATCTGCCTCAAGATTTCCCCGGTTCTGAGATGCTTTTCTGCTCACCAGGGTTGTAAAAGAGTAATTGTCAGTTTCCTTCCTATCAGCTTCAACCAGAGGTGTTTCCTGCCACAGAACTGTGTTGTTTTTCACACCTTCTGAAATACTCAGAGCTGCCCAATGACCAGTCATGTGAGTGAAATTGCACTTTTCCCTTACATTATTGTTTTATCTCTTGCCACGTGGTATATCTGCCTGATGGTATAATTGCATGCATGAGTAAGGACACCGATGTTCCTCTGACCAGTGTGTTTATATAAACCAACCACATACACGTTTAAACATATAGGAGTAACATACAACACCGCATGCCATATCCAATCCGCCGCTTACTAAAGGATCAGGATTAAACCCATTGATTGAGCTGCATTTGCTTTGTAGCGATCGATCAAGTTTCTGCTTCTTCTACGTCTCAGCAGAACACAACTCAGCATGTCCCGTCATTGGATTTTCACTAGCTCTGACACAAATCCATCCCTCCTGGACTTCCTGCAGGTGGAATAGGCCAATTATCCGAAAAACAAAACTCTCTCCACTCCGTCGCCTTAGAATTTCACCCACCATCGACCGGACACGTCGGATAAGCTGACCTAGATTTTTTTTTTTCTTTCTCTCTACCTCTAATAATCTGAAGCAAACACAATGTTTCTTTTCCACTATTCTGTCATGAAGTGTACTTATGTGGCTCATTTGAAGCAATACTTATGAACCCTGTCTCCATTCGCTCCCCTCCTGTGCGGTCATTAAGGAATGCATGTGAAATTAATGGCAACACTTAAAACTGTGCCTGGAGTACTATTTAATTAGCATACAATGACACATGAGCTATGTTCATTACAGCTCACTCCTGCTCAAGTGACTGACTGACTGGCTGAGCTTTCAGCTATGTTTACGGTGCGGCCAAAGTAATCATTATGTCGCAGTGAAACAGGTTCATTTGTGTGATTCAGATGCTTCAATGCATGAGTAAATCACATAACTCTTAGGATCATATGGAGTACCACAAACAGACGACCCACCCCTTTCATTTCCTCACTTCCTCATACTCATTTCATTCATACCCATAATACCTCTGGTGGTTACTCTGGTAATCTTTCTCATTCACCCCACAGTCTAAAGAGTTAATCTATATCTAAATACTTTGAGAAAACCCTTCACCCCTTTAGGAAGCTAGGAACCTTTGAGGACTGACACCATGACATTTCCTTCCACTTCGCCCATTAAAACCACTCTGCTTAGTTTGGTTTGTTTAAGAATAAGAATGGAATAAAACACTGGGTGGCATGATGTAACTGGAAAGTAATCAAGGACGGGGTGTTGGGATGAAACAGAGGTACTTTTAGAAGCCCCAATGTGGCTGTTATTTTAAATATCTATTTCATAAAGTTCTGTATTCTTCTCAACAGTAATTTGCCAATAATTGCCAAAAACTACTTATAGGTGTGTTTGGGTACCTGTAGGACTAGTGGTTAGGCTTTGGTCTTCAACCACCATGGGTTTGATTCTCAGGCCAACCAGTGCCATTCCCAAGCCTGGAGAAACTGGGGACATCAGAAAGGACATCCATCATAAAACTTGTGTCAAATTAAATATGCAGACCAATGAGCCAAAAGAATAGTTACGTTTATTGTTCCTTATAGTCCTGTTAACACTTACGTTATAGCAACCATAAATGGTCATTTCCTCACTAGGGTTTTTGCCCTTTCACATGAAAGTAGTAATACAATTTTTTTAAAAATTTACATCAGATAAAGTTCATTCTCCTGCCTTGCACCCTGGCTAAAATCCACTGCAAGCCTGCCCAGAATAAATCTATTACTAAAAATGAAAGATCCCGACTATTTCAAGAAATGATTATTCCAAACTGCGCCGTTCAAACTTGCAGAAATCAAGAGGTTTCATTTTGTCCAGCATGAGCTACTGTATCTCAGACCAGCAGCTAGAGAGCTTGTACTTCAATCTGCATTAAGCTGCAGTCATACAGAGCCGACCTAATAGCCTTGAGTATGTGTCAATATCACGTACCTCCACTAAAAAAATGATTTATGCAGCCCTGGAAAGGGAGCAGCCTACAACTCGCCAAGATCCTAGAGATCTTTAATACTTGTTTTTAACTATAAATCACAATAAATGAACATAGGAAAGGCTCATTATATGTGTGGCGTGGTATTAATTAGCGTTACTCAGACCATGTTACCTGCCTGGCTGCGTCACATTTGGAGATGACACACAGCGTGTAGCGGCCACTCATTCTGTCTTTAATGAAAGCTAATCCAGATGGATGAGACAGGAAGAATTAATGTCTAAAAAGCGGCGAGGCTAACCTCTGTTAGTTCACTTAATTCAAAAGTGAAATTAAATTATTGATTTTTTTTGTGCTTTCCCAGGCAAATAAAGAACGATCGGAGTCATTAGGGCATAAAAAAACTCCCAGAACGCATGGCCGGTGTTGTTCCCAATTCAATCTGGGCCCTTTTATTTATTTATTTTTTTCAATGGCATGTCAGATGCTTGTCTCCTAATGCATTTTGATGAGTATGAAGTCTCCTCCTCTTAATGAGACGGTGCGTCGGGTGAAGTCTGAGCGAGCCGATAGCTTTATCGCTTTGAAGGTGGAACAATGACGGCGAACGCAGCTTTTATCTACATGGAGATGTGACACGGAGTGAGTGATTTACATCTGTGGATCTCGCCCCGCTGCTATCAGCATGACAGGCGAGGCATCAGTCATTCGGGTGGAAAAAATACAAAAGGCCCCTACAAAGCAGTAGAATGTAGGGAACGATGGCGCATGCAATATTATTTCTGCTACTTCAGATCAGAGCCGGCAATTAATAGTCAAATTGTAGAATAAACAAGTGTTCTAGAAAGAACGTAGTATTTCACACACATTTTTTTAGTTCAGTGCTAGCATACAAACATTCTATTATGTGTTTTAGGGGTGTGGCTATCAAAGAAAAGGCCAGTGTTCGAACACTATATTTGGGTTATTTGGGTGCATCTCAATCTCATCAAGACTCAAACAAACCTTATACAGAAAGTCAAAATTAAAAATCTATAACATAAGTAATCACAAGTAATTACAGTTATTTTTTTGAAGAAGATAAAGCCTTTATTTTGGCCACACATTACTTTAAAGCCCAGTGAAATTCTTTTCTTTGTATATCCAAGCTTTGGAGGTTGAGGTCAGAGCGCAGGGCCAGCCATGGTACAGCACCACTGGAGCAGAGAGGGTTAGGGGTCTTACTCAAGGGCCCAGCAGTGGCAGCTTGACATTGCTGGGGCCTGAACTCTGACCCAGAACCTTAACCACTTGAGTCACCACTGCCTTCGGTGTTACAGACAAAGTTGGCTCAGAGTTTATCTGTTGTTGTTTTTTTCAAGTTTCGATTCCCTCTTTTTCCGGGAGCCCTGGAAGGATTGAGAGAGAGAGAGAGAGAGAGAGAGAGAGAGAGAGAGGCCTTAATATTGCCGCCTTCCTGATAAGGTCCATGATTACTGAACTAGCGAGCTGACTAAGATTCAACCTTTTGTACGAATATTACATTTAAAACAACTAGCCTTAGGTAACTATCAGAATCATTTACGACACCTTTAACTGCAAGTTCTTAGATTCTGACGGAAGTCCTAATGGTTTTTTAGAGGAAAAACACTGCAGGTGTATGCACTATTTGTTAGAACTTTTTAAAACAGCTATAGCTAATTACGAAAATCACTTACTACACCTTTAACTGCAACTTTTTAGATTCTGATAGGAGTTTTAATGGACGTAAAGGGAACACTGACGTACTTTTTCGACAACTTTTAAAACCACCTATTACTCCTTTAACTGTAAGAATATCAGCTATTTTAGTTTGTTGGAATATTGCATTTCAAAACAACAAGCTTTAACTAACTACCAAAATCACTAGGTGTGTTTACGTGGACACTTGTAATCCGATGGTAACAGGACTAGAAGCACAATCAGATTAAAAAAGTGTCATGTAAACACGTCAATCGGATGGAATTTGCCACATCCGATTAAAATTTCAATCGGATGGTAAGGGGTGGTTTAAACCATTTTTAGTCCGATCGAGAGGACATGTAAACATACGTATGACATACGGATGTTGATACGAATGACGTATGACATACGAATGTTTTCGTGGACTGTGCACATGTCAAAAGATCTAATTCGATTCTAATCATGTGTCATGTAAACGCGCATAACAATCTGATTACTTTATACCGCGTTCATGTAAACGCTGCGATCGGATTCGTCAATCTGATTGAATTCAGTCCGATCTGATTAAAAAGTGTCCATGTAAACGCACCTACTTACTCCACCTTTAACTGCAGGTTCTTCGCTTCGATTCTGATGGAAGTCCTAATGACTTTAAAGTGAGCACTGAAATTATTAGCTATATTAGTTTGAATAAAGCATTTTAAAGCAACTAGCTTTAGCTAACTCTCAAAATCACTTACTACAACTTTAACTGCAGGTTTTTTGCTTCGATCCTGATAGAGGTCTTAACGGCTTTAAAGGAAACATGGCAGTTGTGTGCTTTATTTGTTAGTACTTACTATTAATTAATAATTGGCTTTTGAAGGAATATTGAAATGTGTTTGAATTAGATTTAAAAAATAGCCTTCAAATTACTTACTACACCTTTAACTGCATGTCCTCAGATCCCGATGGATGTACTAATAGGAAAAATCATCTAGATTGTTCCTAATAAGTAGAAGAGGGGGAAAAAAGAAGGCATACATGATAAATCTAAAACATGTCCATATTGTTTTGGTCATTATTTCACAGTGTTCAGGGGAAACGCTCCAGATTCCAGTATGACCCAGCCCTGGACAAACAGCTTGACAATGAAGTCATGAACAAAACACCTGATAAAGTGTAACTCTAACCATGTTATTTTTTAACAAATAGCTAGACGACATACGGTATTTGTGTAGCATCTCTGCACAAATTAGCATATCGGAAATATTTGGGATACGTGTGTTTTTGCGTGTATGGTCAATTAACTCACGAGAGCGACGTGAGGTTTGTGCGTCACGGTTTCCGGCTGATCTTTTGACCCTTTGTGGCTGTTTGTTGTGAGCGACAGGGCAGCTGTTGATTGGCCGTTAAACTTCCTCTGCCCTCTCCACTGTGATCGATCTCCTTCTTCTCTCTCTCTCTCTCTCTCTCTCTCTCTCTCTCTGAAACACTTCCCGCAGTCCGGACACGACTTCTCACTAAAGAATTCTCTCTGACCAGGTCATCTACACTACCACTTAATGCCGGCTTTCTTTATCCGCTTCACCGTTATTCATTTGAGGCGCGGGTTTAATCTGCGGTTTTGTTTTTTTTCCGCTTTAGGTGAACGACATGTCATTCGGGTGACTTACTCAACTTTTACTCTTTAGAGACGGGAAAATGAGCTCAGAATGTTAAAGCTGTTTAAGATGGTGTTCCTTAAACAGGATTTAATGAGAATCATAGAAAATGTCATGCTGATACACTATATTGCCAAAAGTATTCGCTCACCCATCCAAATAATCAGAATCAGGTGTTCCAATCACTTCCATGGCCACAGGTGTATAAAATCAAGCACCTAGGCATGCAGACTGTTTTTACAAACATTTGTGAAAGAATGGGTCGCTCTCAGGAGCTCAGTGAATTCCAGCGTGGAACTGTGATAGGATGCCACCTGTGCAACAAATCCAGTCGTGAAATTTCCTCGCTCCTAAATATTCCACAGTCAACTGTCAGCTGTATTATAAGAACGTGGAAGTGTTTGGGAACGACAGCAACTCAGCCACGAAGTGGTAGGCCACGTAAACTGACGGAGCGGGGTCAGCGGATGCTGAGGCACATAGTGCGAAGAAGTCGCCAACTTTCTGCAGAGTCAATCACTACAGACCTCCAAACTTCATGTGGCCTTGAGATTAGCTCAAGAACAGTGCGCAGAGAGCTTCATGGAATGGGTTTCCATGGCCGAGCAGCTGCATCCAAGCCATACATCACCAAGTGCAATGCAAAGCGTCGGATGCAGTGGTGTAAAGCACGCCGCCACTGGACTCTAGAGCAGTGGAGACGCGTTCTCTGGAGTGAAGAATCACGCTTCTCCATCTGGCAATCTGATGGACGAGTCTGGGTTTGGCGGTTGCCAGGAGAACGGTACTTGTCTGACTGCATTGTGCCAAGTGTAAAGTTTGGTGGAGGGGGGATTATGGTGTGGGGTTGTTTTTCAGGAGCTGGGCTTGGCCCCTTAGTTCCAGTGAAAGGAACTCTGAATGCTTCAGCATACCAACACATTTTGGACAATTCCATGCTCCCAACTTTGTGGGAACAGTTTGGAGCTGGCCCCTTCCTCTTCCAACATGACTGTGCACCAGTGTACAAAGCAAGGTCCATAAAGACATGGATGACAGAGTCTGGTGCGGATGAACTTGACTGGCCTGCACAGAGTCCTGACCTCAACCCGATAGAACACCTTTGGGATGAATTAGAGCGGAGACTGAGAGCCAGGCCTTCTCGTCCAACATCAGTGTGTGACGTCACAAATGCGCTTCTGGAAGAATGGTCAAAAATTCCCATAAACACACTCCTAAACCTTGTGGACAGCCTTCCCAGAAGAGTTGAAGCTGTTATAGCTGCAAAGGGTGGACCGACGTCATATTGAACCCTATGGATTAGGAATGGGATGTCACTTAAGTTCATATGCGAGTCAAGGCAGGTGAGCGAATACTTTTGGCAATATAGTGTATGTAGCCACTATTCAGTTGCCCAATTATGCATAGCATGTCATAAGTATATAAATACTTTCCGAATAGATTTTGAGGACTTCTTTTATGTACATAAATGAAGTCTTATTATTTCTTGTTGTATTTGTATTTATTAAAGAAATAGAAATGGGTTAAAATCCTGCATGCAAGCTTTGCAAGGGTTAATATCACACTCAAAACCGTAATTTGTAGAATTGCAGGATAAAAGCAATATCACTTCATGGCTAAGCTCACATGCCAACAGCCATAACATGACATTGCTTTAATCCACTAATTCTACAAATTAGAAATCAATATCGATTATATTACATATCTCCCAAAGAAGCACACATTTAGCACATTGGCTAGCTAGCTAGAACACATTGCTTTGTGTATTCCCATTGAATTGTTTTCACCCCCTATTAACCTCCCTTATTTGTGCATGGAACTGTTGAATTTATTCGCTGTATACATTATACACTTTAACAAACCAAAACTATAGAATTTACCTAATAACAGTGAGGTAACAATTTGCACTCAGTTTGTTTGGGTAGATCACCTCAGGTGTATCACCTCAGGGGTTATTCCTGTAGTGTTGGCAGAATTGACCTATGATTAGGGTTGTTTTTCAGCGGTTGGACATGGCTACTTAGTTCCAGTGAAAGGAACTCTTAATGCTTCAGCATACCAAGACATTTTGGACAATTTCATGCTCCCATCTTTGTGGGAACAGTTTGGGGATGACCCCTTCCTGTTCCAACATGACTGTGCATCAGTGCACAAAGCAAGGCATGGATGAGTGAGTTTGGTGTGGAGGAACTTCACAGAGGTCCTGACCTCAACCCGATAGAACACCTTTGGGATGAATTAGAGCCAGACCTTCTCGTTCCAACATCAGTGCCTGACCAAATGAATGCGCTTCTAGAGGAATGGTCAAAAATTCCCATAAACACACTCCTAAACCTTGTGGAAAGCCTTCCCAGAAGAGTTCCCAGAAGCTGTTATAGCTTCAAAGAATGGGACAAACTCCATATTAAACCCTACGGATTAAGAATTGTCATTAACGTTCATGTGCATGTAAAGGCAGACGTCCCAATACTTTTGGCATATGTATTTCACTTGCTGACTAATATACTTAAGTACAATTTATTAATTTGATATTTATATATATGGTTGCATGCCATTTGCATAATCTGAAATTTGTCCTAGGTCCAGAAAATCGACTAAAGCACTTGCAGAACCCGATTCTGAATATATCTAACAATCCCCGTGTAAATATTGGCTAAGGTTCTTTAGTTAAGTCTCAGACTCTGAATACAAGCCCATAGCAAACTGTCTTACCTGAGAGTAAAATCCTGTCTAGCAGTTTTAAGCAAATATTGTGATATGCAGCTTATTTCCACAAACAGACAAGTTGTTCTCTTGGTTCCTCTTTATCCAGAGTGACTCAGTGCTAATTCGCAGGTCGCCAACAGTCCATCAGACCGTCTTTGGCACTGATACAGCTCCATCTGCACTGGCAACCAATTTAGAACCACAACTACAGCGAGATCTGTTCTCTGTGACACTGCATGTTATCCAGCATATCCATTTTTCACTCCTTTCTTCACTACGGTCATTATTATTAACCAAGATTCATATTTCCACTGTAATTCTGAAATTAGAGCTGTCAGTTACAGAAGGAGCTCTTAACAAGACTATGGGGTTATTTAAAGTGTGATTTTTTTTGCTTATTTATTTATTTCGCCAACCACGGACAGGGGAAAAAGTGCTTTAATTAGAGCTGCAGTTCTCGGAACATGCTTCATCGTCCCCTAGGCAAGCTTGTGGTAGTGTATAAGCAGGGGGTCTGAGGTTTTATTAATATTATTTTTCACTGATGACACAAAAGTGGAATGTTGTTCTAGTTGTTATTTAGATATTATAATTGTTCTAAGCCTAACGAACTGGTCACTTTGAATCGAATGGGTTACTTCTGAAGTTGTAGATGAATGTAAAACATTCAAAACACTATAAATAATGGCAATGTGATTTTTGAATCATTTTTAAATGATTATTTTTTTAATTATAATTTGTTTAATGTATAATATGTTTACTAATTAAAATGCTACACTATTTCTAGGTCTCTATTTAAATGTATGCAAATTTATGATATTAACTGCTTTTTCGCAAAAGGCCAGAATTTCCTCATGTCATGTCAAGAAACTCGTTTCATAGTATTTTAAAGATTTGACTTTTTCGACCCCACTGCATGATGCATATATGGATCATGATACCAAAAAAATTGAAATAAAAAAACAAAAGTTATTGTTTTGTCCATGGAATACCCAAATCTTTGTGTGTTACGTTGCTTAGCTACCAAATCTTTCTGTTCACAGACTATATTGTGTGACGGAAGGATCGTTTATTGCGAATATTTGTAAATAATAAATTATAAATAAAATTAAATAAATTATATTTTAATAATATATTATTAATAATAATATAATAATGAATATGTAATATATTATATTTATAATATATAATAAAATAAAATAAAAAAAATGTTTTAGGAACTTAGCCTGAGAATGTCTTCCTTATCTATATAAAATCACTCTAAAGCACATTCTCATGGCTTTTTCTTTATTTTATCAACAAGATAGTATTAAGATTGTATTAAGTTATTAAGAAAAATGTCCGGCCTAGCAAACACCAAAAACCAGGATGCTGGAAACAGGGCCAAAAAAAAAAAAAGGTTTGGAGAAAAAATTTGTTAAAGAGCTTGGAAGGCTTGAAGGTTCAGGCTGGATACAGAAAGTTCCTGGTCTTTCCAGTAGGGAGCACTCTGTCTCCAGACTACAGAGAACTTTTCAGAATGGTATAGATCACTGTCATAGTGGCAATTTTCACTAGAATTTCACCAGTGACTTTAACTTCTTCTTTTTTTAAAAAAAATTTGTATTTAATGCCTTTATATCATACTCAGTACATCTAGGAAGGTTTTCGGTCCTGAAGCTTATTAGATGCGGTAGCTGTAGGCCACATTACACCACTCATCCATCAAAAACTAAATCCTTTCAATATCACCAGTGTTCTGGTTGATGCTTGTTCTGTCATTTAGCTGTTATCTTTCGGGAACAGTTAGTCGAAAACCACAAAGTCGAGTCGTTTTAACCTGCTATTAAAAGACACAGCCGTTCCTTTCGCTCTGATGTGAAACCCTGACCGTGAAACTTTCAGGTGTTCGAAGCCCCGACGTGTTTGGAAACGACTCAAACCCGTCACCCTGTCAGCGCTTGCTAGAGCCACCCAGGCTTGTGTGAAAGCGCCGCTGTAGACGTGTGCACCGCGTTCACCTTGTGACAGCGGCGGGTCAGATTGATGAGGCGTTCGGGTAGGATGGAGGCTGCATGAGAGCTCCAGATGGCTCATTACTACTGACAGCAGTGAGTTTTATCCCCTGCTCGGCTAAAGGTCACGCTGGCCGACATTTCTGTGAGCGCAGCGCATCCACAAGCCTCCCTCTCTCCGGAGACGGATTACAGCGATGTTCACTACCAAAACGGAGCAGAGTGAAATGTAAACATTTTACCATTGATATCAACTTTGATTGTGCAGGATGTTCTAGTTACAATATAGAAGCAGCGATAAAACTGTACACAAGCCGCTGTCTGGTTTTATGCTTTGACGCTGCATCAACTTCAATGTATATCTTTTACATATGGCTATCTAAAATATTTTCTAGGCTACAAGGCCCACAAATAAATATGTATTGATATTTAACTAATGGGAGATACCAAGGTTTTGGGGATAGCATGTTCACCTCATACCTCCAGGGGTCAGGGGGTTCGATTCCCATCTCCCTCCTGTGTATGGAGTTTGCACATTCTCCCAGTGCTTCAGGGGTTTCCTCAAGGTACTCCAGTTTCCTCCCCTAGTCCAAAGACATACACTGTAGGCTGACTGGCATCTCTAAATCGTGAGTGATTGTGCCGTCCAGTGTCCACCGCCTTGTCCACTAGGATAGGCTCCAGGTTCCCCGTAACTAATCCTTAATACATCCGGAAATAAGTACATCAAGAGCCAGCTTATTTATATTTATATTTCTATCAACCTAATTTATTCTCTATCTTCTATTACAAGCTAAAATGATAATACCAGCTATAATATATATCTTACTCAATTCATGCTGTTTTGTTATACTGGCAACTTTTCTCTTAGATGATGTGCCAGCCTGAGGAAAATGAAATGAATTTCACTCCGGATAAGTTTTATCATTTATTCTTGTGTACATGATTGCTTTGAAATGGAATTAAGAAGTAGACTCATTAGTCAGCCATTGAATAAAAAAGCGAGGCCAGGCAAGTGTCAAGAATGGTTGCTATTTTATTTATTCGTTATTAATTAAGCACATTTATTTTATTTTAGTTATTTATTTATTTATTTATTTTATTTATTTATTTATGTGTTTTATATATATTTGTAACTGGCGAAGAGCTTGTTGGAATTTGTTTGCTATTTATTTCACAGTAGTTTCTACTAAAATACTGCCAGCATCCATGCAGAACTAATTCTCAAATCTGATTGGTCAGAAGGTCTTTAGTAGGCTGGCTGGATTGTTTACATTAATGCGCTATTTAACAATAGTAACTCCACATACACATTTTGTTAAAAGCGTGTAACTGAGGAGATGTTTTTGTAACATTTATGGAAGGAGTCTCCAGTGTCAGTGGCGTAATTTTAAGATTTTTAAGATGGGGAAGCCTTTAGAACAAAGAGAATTGATCTTCACATTATTGATTATTCTTAGAACAGTTTAGTGTTTTCTTTCCTTGAATTGTCGATATATTGACGCTAGCTAGCACATACTCATGACTGCCTTGTATTGCTATGATCGACAGGAAAGAGAGTGAAACCATCCCTCCAACACAGAGAACACAGTTCATTTAGCTCTCCTGGACTAGCGGACACAGACAACTGTGGCATTATCAGAATCCGAACTCGCGATCTCACAACACCACTCGAAAATCCTGATTCACCCTCTATTACAATAAAACAATACCGCCTACCTAGCTTAAAGACGCGCCGCCTGTTTTCCACTTCATTAACCAATGAGGCTAATTTAATTGGAGACAACACGAAGCTAATTCTTTGATCAATATGTGCGTGTGCCCTTTAAAAGAAACGGGTTCATAACTCCCCAGGTGACAATTACAACCCTTCACCGCATAATCTCAGAGGACTCGGAAATCCCCTGCAAACAAACGCTAGCACTCAGTGGTTTCAGAAGTCTCTGAAGCGCAGAGGAACAAGATATGCAAGTATCAGTAAGCACTTTTTGCATTAAGCAGTTGCCTTCCAGTGTACAGCTTGTTCAAGACACATGCTAGGAAAAAGTCTCATTATTCACACGGCACGGCCCGTAGCAGGTCAAGTCTAATCGATGTTACTGTCATTCCATCCGTATGAATGTATACAACGGGGTTAGATATTGTGCTTCCAGGAAGAAACAAATATATAACGTATGAAAAAAACAAAAAATGGACGAAAAGGAATAGTGTTAAAGATTTTCACTTGACAATAAAAAACATGCACTATATTATTACATGATGTTCGTGTGATCATAGATAGATAGATAGATCTCCAAATCTTGGTGAGCATCTCCAAAACCTGTGTCCTGTTCCTGGTATGCAGTGTTTAGTGATTAATACTTCCCAAAAGTGGTCCAAGGATGGACAGCTGATGAAACAGTAACAGGGTCATGAGCTTCCAAGGCCCTTTGCTGCACATGGGGAGTGAAGGCTAGCCTGTCTGGTCTGATCCTACAGACGTACTGTACTACAAGTTGCTGAAAAAGTTAATGCTGACTATGATCGAAAGGTGTCTAAACATCTGGTTGTATATTAGAGCTGGTTTGGTGGCACAAGGGACTGTGACACAATATTAGACAGGTGGTTATAATGTTCTGGCTGATCGATCGATCGATAGATAGATAGATAGATAGATAGATAGATAGATAGATAGATAGATAGATAGATAGATAGATAGATAGATAGATAGATAGATAGATAGATAGATAGATAGATAGACAGACAACAAAGAGAAGTTTGAACTGGTTTTCTTATTCTTGCTTCTTTATTCTTTTCTTTGTTTCCTCCCATCTAAAGCTACACAACTGCTCTTCCAGAATAAAACCACCATCATTATCAATTCCTCCCATCCAGCAGCAGGAATTCTTTGATTCTTGTCTTCAAAGACCTCCATTTATTTGGTCATTATTTCTGCCAGAGAAGTTTCTCCGAGCCGAATGAAAGGCTGAGAGCGTGGCCTTCCACGAATAACACAGGGGCAGAATAATTGATGTTTCCCAGCGGAAACCGAGACTGAGTCTGTACACTTTCATAATGCACACATGATTGTCATAAACACACCGTGCTGCTGGTGTAGGAGCCATCCTGAGATATGGGGGATGACAGTTACGAGCACAATTTCCTTCATTTCCAAACCCAAAGAACTTACAAGGACATTATTTCTATGGGGGGGGGTTGGTGAGGAGTAAGCATTTATTTCTGTTTTGCGCTAGAATTTAACATACCTGGAGGATGTGATGTCAAAGGGAAACGTTAATTTTCTTTTCATGATTCAGGTAGAATAGAGCAAGTATGTACATTCTGATGTAGAATTTTTTTCAATGACTGAAAATTCAGTAATGCTTTTTTTTTTTCACCATACCATGGGATATTTACCTGTAATATATTTTTAGAGGACAAGAAGATGATATGAAAGGGTGTGTAACACTGTATGAACATCTAGCATATGATTTCTCTCTCTCTCTCTCTCTCTCTCTCTTTCTCTCTCTGTCTCTCTCTCTAGATACTTAGATAGATAGATAGATAGATAGATAGATAGATAGATAGATAGATAGATAGATAGATAGATAGATAGATAGATAGATAGATAGATAGATAGATAGATTTTGCCTGTCCATGTCATAAAAATATAATCAAATAGAATAAAAATAGACTAGGAATGAAATTATAATAATAAAATATATATATTATATGTATATTATAAAATATATTTATATGTATATATAAATATACTAATTAATATATATAAAAATATATAAAACAAAATATTTCTTGTAAGCAAGACAACATACTTGAAATGAATTAACTAGTTAATTAATTAATTAGAAACCTAAAAGCACAAGTAAATCTTTAGTCCTGTCTGTTACAAAGCAGCTGAAACTGGAGACTCCTTCCAAAAATGTATTTCTCACCTATTTAATCAGTTTACGTGGACTAGCTACAGAGCTGCTGTTATGGAAAATTGTACATATTCTAATTAATCATATTTCTGATGTCAGGCATCAATACATTTCTCATTACAAATCAGATAATGTTTTATTATCATATCACAGGACAGTAGGAACACTGAAGCTGTAGCAATACATGACAGATTCAGCTGGATTTATTGATCTGGAATTACAAATGAAAACTATCCTTTATTCATCCAAATCATGCTTTTGACTGAAATAAATTTGACTGTCTTGCAATTAGAGAATCCTGAAGCCTTCCTTCCATCCCTCGCTCGCTCTCCCCCCCCCCCCTACTTAATTGAAGCTTGGTGTGCGCTACAGCGGCACTGAGAAAGCGATCACTGCCAAAGAGATTTCTGCTGAAATTAGCCACAGGCACTTTGGCTTTGTGCTCTGCTTTATAGCATTCGTCTCCCCTTCTCTTTTTTTCCCCTATTTTTCACACTTTTTTTTTCCTTTTCTCTCTCTTTTTTTTAACACTGTACAAACGTTCCAGATTACTGCTGCCTGGGAGAGGCTTAAGAGGAAGGAAGAAAGACGCACGAGACGAGAACACGTGAAGTCTTCGGGGAATTGAAGAGAAAATGACTGGAGAGCTCGTTCAATCAAACCCAGCTTCAGCCTGGGATGCTCTGCATAACGGTTCAACATTAAAAAAAATAAAAATAAAATAACTAGTGACGCAAATGTAAAGATCACTCGCTGATTCTGTCTTCTCATCTGTGACCTTAATAGATTAATTAAAGGGTTTATTATCACATTAGTATAGCTGGGTATCTGTGCATGTTGTGCTATTAAAGATATCAAACACAGCAATATTCACTATATTTTGACAATTCTGTCTATCTTATTCCCTTTACCTGTGTTCCAAGATGTCTCTCTGTCTGTCTGTCTGTCTGTCTGTCTGTCTGTCTGATTGCCTATCCATCTATCTATTCCCTGTAACTCTGTCTGTCTGTCTGTCTGTCAATCTGTCTAGTTAAGAGCAATGTGATGCTCACTCTACTATTTATCAATTAAATCTGTTCCCTGTCCCTCTATCTATCTATCTATCTATCTATCTATCTATCTATCTATCTATCTATCTATCTATCTATCTATCTATCTATCTATAAGAGCAATGTGATGCTCACTCTACAATTTGACAATGATCTTTTCTGTTGCAGTGCTTTTTGAAAGGCTGACCTTACTATCTGACTATCTGGCCTGACTATCTCTCTGTCTATTTCTCTGTCTGTCTTTCTGTCTGTCTGTCTGTCTTTCTGTCTGTCTGTTTGTCTATTTATCTACCAGTTTCTCTGTTTATCTGTTGGTCTCTGTCTGTCTCTAACTCTCTGAGCATCTATCTATTTATCTGCTTGATTGTCTGCCTGTCTGTCTGTATATCTGTCTCTATATCTCCATTAATCCATCCATCTATCCATCCATCCATCCATCCATCCATCCAGCCAGCCAGCCAGCCTAGGAAGATCAGATTAAATAAAATGTCACAGAAATGGAGAAAGTTAGCGTATGTCGTTCTATTTTGATGTGATATTGGCGGTCTACACGCATGTGTGTGTGTGTGTGTGTGTGTGTAGATACAAATGGAAAAGGTCTCAGTCTGGGCATGGAAGTGGTTGATTAGCTGGGACTTCCAAAGGGGGCTAATTAACATCTGTCACTCAGCAGGAATCAGCGGTGTAGAGCGGCTGAGGTGGCAGTGCCATGCTGCCAACGCCGCTGCCAATTATCTATCAACTCATCAGAGAACCATGTTAAAAAGCACGGATTAGCCATACAGGGGAATTGTATTAACAGCTAAATCACGGATTCAGATTAATATGCAGTGGTTCGTTTTCGTGTCTCTGATGTGACAGTATGGCTCAGAATACTCTGTGTGTATATACTACACGGCTAACACAATAACACTACTGTGCTCCATGTAGTTTATATCCTAAGGGGGTGTGGCCTAAACCAGAAGAAATTTTTATTTCTCCTATGACACTTTTTCACAAATTTAAGATGCTTCTATTGCCTAAAATATAAACAAAATCGCAGAATAATTTTAACTACAGAGACCCTGATCAGGCACTTACTAAGGAGGAATGTATGGCATGTTAATGAATATGAGCTTTCTTTGTTTCCTAGTCTTCTAACCCAACTGCTCGCCCACGTGAAGTATTTTTAACATACCATGAAGGAATTTTTTGTTGCATCCCACAGGATTCCAGTCCCGAAGTACATCCCTTCGAAATCTTAACCAGATGCCCTGAGAACCTCTGGCAATATCTATATATCTGTACTATGTGTATCTGTTTAAAGCCCATGTTTATCTGTTCATTCTGAATAATGCATTCGTATTTGGTTACATCTCATCTTTTCTATTTGTATATGTATGGATAGATGTATGCATCTATCTATTTATTACATCCAAATCTTTATCTGTTACATCAGCTAATCTTCAACTGTCCAGTTTTGCCTCAGACTCTTGTTTTTGTCTGACACAACTGGAAGTCTCCTGAGATGCTTTTCTGCTCACCATGTTTGGAAAAGGCGGTGACTCGAACCCACAGAATTGCCACTCACTGGATGTTTCTTGTTGCTGTTGTTTTAGTTGTTGTTGTTTTGTTTTTGCATCATTCTACATGACAGTGTCCAACATTATCTGTAAAGGGCTGGTGTGGGTGTGGGTTTTCATTCCAGTCGAGCAAGAGATTCCACCTGTTTAATCATTTAATCTTGGTTTTCAGTGGATTCAGGTGTGGTTCTTCTGCTTAGTTTGGATGTAAACCAAACACATCAACCCATTCCGGATAAGACTGGACACCCCTGTCCTGTGTAAACTCTAATAATCCCAGCAGTCAAAACAGCTCATGTGCTTAATGAGATCACATTTTCCCCCAGTCTAACGTTTAACAAAAGCTCTTGACCTGTAACTGTATTTTATGCATCTATATAGGTGTTGGACCAAAGTGCCATCACCAAAATAACGATCTGGTTCTGGCCAGAGGGTCATGCAGAGCAGCAGTCAGGAAGTTAGTAATCATGCCTAATTATTAATCTCCACGTTGTATCTAATAATATGGCCGATCAGTATAGATACAGCCTGCATGTATCTAATAAATTGGCAACATTTGTGTGTGTGTGTGTGGGTGTATACAGTATATACAGTAAAGTGGAAAAAAGGTAGCATAAACATTCACAGCATAATGT
Organism: Hemibagrus wyckioides; assembly: GCF_019097595.1. NCBI lineage: Eukaryota > Metazoa > Chordata > Actinopteri > Siluriformes > Bagridae > Hemibagrus > Hemibagrus wyckioides. The sequence continues at coordinate 6,987,450 of NC_080717.1, read as the reverse complement.
TCCTGACCCTTGATCCAAATGGAGCCGGCCAAAGTTCTTATGAATCATTCATGAGAAATCTGTTGCTCCTCCCAAGTGACTAAAGACATTCACTAAAACCTCTAGATGATATCAGTAAAGGAACATTCTGGAGTGTTTTATCACCAAGAGCTTGCACATGTCGGACCCTAACAGGAATGCAAAAGTGCAACCGTGAGTCAATGCCTGAAGATTTTATTACACATCTGCCTCATTTCATCATTTTATTTCACGTTTCATAAAAGTAACACAGTGTTGACGTATTATAGGGAACTAAAAATCACACATAGATCAGTCTCCAGCCTGTGGAAGACACATAGCTATGAGTTTCACAGATTCAGTTTAAGATGACTGCGGAGGAAAGTTTGGATGGGGGGGGGTGTGTGGTTGAGGCAGATAATTAACTCAGAAATTACAGTGGTATAATTAGGGGGCGATCCCTTCAGACTGTATCAGCACAGCCCGTAATGACTCGCTTATTCATTTCTGTGAGATTAAAAGGGACGAGGAGCGTGGCCTCGGTGAAGGAGTTCTCCCATCGCTAGTCACAGATGCTGCCTGAGGCGACTGCCTCCGTTTAGAACCCCTGTCATGGAGCTCGGCCAGGGTGGGACATTTAACAAGAAAAAAAAAGGAGGCTGGAGAGAGAGAGAGAGAGAGAGAGAGAGAGATAGAGATAGAGGGAGGGGGGACCTTGGCGGTTTGCTGTCTTGACTTCTTTTTGGGGAGGAATAAGACAGGTGGATCGATAAATCTGTTAAAAATGGTGGTTGGACACATCAGCATGGTTTGCTTCACTAGAATAGGATGAGGAGTCAATTAGACATCTGTATGAAGCATAAATGAAATATATGATAGAGCAGAACTGCCGGTTTGATTTCATAATATTGCCATCATTTCTGCTGTAAATGTTTTTAACCTACAATATACAAAATATACTGTACATTGCTACAGCAATATTTACTATATGATATGCTTCACGATCCCGAATGAGCTTCGCTAGCAAATTGCTATATCTATTTAAAAAATGTTACCTACCTGAGCGCCATGTAGTCGCTCATGCTAAATAATAACTAATATAATGCATCACTTAATTTGCTGAAACAGACATTTCAGGTCATGGAGTCCAGGTCATGGTGTTTCTCTTGGATAAACCTGTCCTTCCTGTTTAAGTTTATTTTTCTGCCCCTAAAAATGTGCAACTGAGGCTTGTTGGTCGCAAACACGACGTCAATTGTGATGTTCTTTCATTTCTTTCATTTAAATACCTGTTTTATATCTAAGGTCTTTCAATTCAATTTAATTCAGTTTGATTTGTAGACAGCTTTAAGCAATGGACATTGTCTCAAAAGTAGTTATACAGAACCTAAAAAAATATAGTACAGACAGTTCAAGATTCATATTAGATATAATATAATATCTCAGTCATGATCATGGTGAGTATCAGGAGTCAGTTCATCACAGGACACATACACAGATAAATTGGCACCTAGGGGTCAGTTTAGATTAGCCACGTCACATAATGGCATGCGGAAGGAAACCGGAGAACCCTGAGGAAACCCACATGGACACAGGGAGCGCATGTGAAACCTCCCCCAGATACTGTAGTATCGTAGCCTCAGGATCGCCAAGTAACGGATCACATCGAAGACCCAAGGTAGACAGAGTGACCTTGATTTTTTTTTTTTTTTATATAAGACGTAACATGAGACTTGTTATATTGTAATTGTTTGCTAGGTCTAATTCTTTGTTAGTCTTGATAGTTAGATCTACATGAATAGGCTTGGGCAAATACTGCAGGTTAGTTTAAGACTCAAGTGTAATCGGATTTCTGGGAACTACCTTAGAGCCTTGAGCACTTGCATGTTTACACACACACACACACACAGACATACCCACACTAGCCCTCAGAGACATCCTCACGCTGCTGGCTTATCCAACCTCTTACCCGGGTGAAACGAAACCCAGAATGCATCACTCCACCTCCACAAACCCACCGAGCAAATAAGCCCTGACAGACATAAATGCCAAATTTGAATGTCTTATTCAAAGTCTGTGTTTATTCTAACGTGTATGAGTGATTTCGCCGTGTTTCGTGTGACTCAGGCGCTTTCTCGCTTTAGCCTGAACTGTTTTTAACCTTTCAATTGAGCTGGCTCGAATTTGCACTCATTGTACATGTTAGTACAACATCTCATCCAGACTCGTATACAGTAATTGAGCCTCTGATCTCGAAAAATAATCAAAATCATAATTATAATTATTATAATTACGCATAATGATTGTAATTATTTATAGAATGCCTTTCATACATCTAAATTGCAGCGCAAAGTGCTTACTGGTGTGTACAAGAATAAAGCTTGTGGTAAAAGGGGGGGGGTGGATTGAATACATATACAGCGAAGGACACCCTCACTGGCCAGTTTATTAGGAACACTTGTACACACACACAGTCATTCTTGAGAGTATTTAATCAGGCAATCGTGTGGCAGCAGGTTAAAAGGGGGAAATTCTAACTCAGTGACATGGGTGTTAGTGTCGTACTGGCTGGTTTGGGAGTTTCAGAAACTGTTGCTCTTCTTGGATTTTTACATGTAACAGAATGGTGCCAAAAACAAACCAAGGAAATGATCTGCGGGTGCAAACGGCTTGTTGATGAGAGAGGTCAGAGGTATGTAACTGCTCTTTAACAACCGCAGTGAGCAGAAAAGCATCTCCGCTTTTATGTAATGCAATCATGTCAACACTGTCCAGAGACTCAAAGGAACGTTTTCAACGCCTCACCAGATCTGAGAACAGCAGCTCTGCGAGCAAACTGGGATAGTATACAGTTCCTAAAAAAATACTCACAGCAATTTAAAATATATATGTATATAGCGATCAGGCATAACTTTATGACCACCATATTGTGTTGGTCCCTTTTTTGCTGCCAAAACAGCCTTGACCCGTCCTGCACTGTGTATTCTGACACCTTTCTATCAGAACCAGCATTAACTTCTTCAGCAGTTTAAGCAACAGTAGCTCGTCTGTTGGATCGGATCACACGGGCCAGCCTTCAGTCCCCACATGCATCAGTGAGCCCTGGGCGTCCATGACCCTGTCACCTATTCACCACTGTTCCTTCCTTGGTCCACTTTTGATAGATACTGACCACTGGTCACTGGGAACACCCCACAAGAGCTGCAGTTTTGGAGATGCTCTGATCCAGTCGTCTATCCGCCATCACAATTTGGCCCTTCGTCAAATCTTTACACTTGCCCATTTTTATAATATATTTTATTTTGGCACTTTCAGTAAGTCATCACTATTGACCTTAAAGCTCTATTTGGAACACAGCCTGTCAGACATTCAGAGGTGTATGAAGTTGCCAAGCCATTACAAGCTTAAAGTAACAGCAAAAGTGTAAATGAAACAGGTAGACTATTCTCCCATAATCCTTTCTGCTTTTTTTCATATAACTGAGTGAACAATAATTAATCGCTGCTAAGGTAATGATTAAACGTGTACTATATTACTTAAGAAAAACAAAAAAGTAAATGACATTATCACAGTTTTCGATATCAGCAGAGAATGAAGTCATGTTAGAGATATTTACCACTGCTTTGCCTAAGTATTGATCCCCTTCTTCATTGAACTGGTGTGCTTCTTTAAATAATCCTTCATTCCATACTTAAAAAAAAATTATTCGAAAGATGCAGTATTTATTTGTTTATAGCCAAACTCTGATTGATACGTTTCCAGAACTTTCTCAGGACGTGTTTTGATAGCTCATTGGTCTTCTCTTTGTTTGGGTATGATTTTTTTGGGGAAAAAAAAAAACCTCACTATATTCCATGAGCAGGTATAGTGAGATCATGTGACATACAAGAAGACTCTATTTATATTAATGATTTGATTTTTGATAAACTTCCTGAACCTGAGCTGATAAGGAGTTTAATAGCAATAGGGGTGAATACTTATGCAATCGCTATTTAAGTAATATTTTGATTTCTGTCCATTTTTTTATTTCATATTGCAGTCTGGTTTGTTGCATATTCATGATGTATAATCCCAGTTAAATTCATTTCACATACCAGATCCAGGCAAGATGAAGGTTTTGGGGGCGGGAAAGGGGGGATTTGGGATGGGTTGGGGTGGGGGGGGGGGATATTTCTGCAAGGCATGGTAGGTGATAGAAATTGAATATTAGCACACAACATAACATTCCTTCATGCTGTGCCCGTAAAATAAATTCCTTGCACATCATATTTGTTATCGCTTGCCAAATTCCGGGAGGTGAAAAGTGTCATTTTTCCCTTTTTGCTGTTTCTTTATTGTCAAAAACAAGGTGACAAGGGCAGGCATGGCAGTGTATCAGTGTGAGCTATTGTTAGCTACAGCAGTATCCTCCGTACTGCTGCTACCTGACCAATGTGAAATCCATCAGCGAAGCATCCATTCGTGTAACGCGTGGGAAGTCATTCTACCTCCGAAATTTATCTCTCCGAACCCTTCGTGTTATTTCAAGGCAAGATTAATATCGGCTTTGCCGTCTCTGCTGTGAATTATAAGAGGGCATCCTCAGGCAATGTGAAATATGCAAAAAAGGGAAGAAAAAAAACCAGAGAGACGTGTGTTTTTGTAATATACCACATGAACCATGACCGACATACTGCATGCAGCTCACCAAACTGTTATGATGTCAACAACAAACATATGCGGGCTTGCGTTGTGGCCTGTTTTCTAGCAACATGGCCTTTATAGAAGCCAGCTGAACATTTGTATCAGGAAGTAGACAGGTTCCTGACAGCGTGTTCGCGTGTGTAATGCTTCCGTTACGCCTTCGGGGAAATTAATGCATAAAAGAGTTTCCCTTTAACATATTAAAGAAGAGCAGCTGTCTGTGATCAAAGTCGTATTGTCGGTGTTTTGATCACAGCAGTAGTAGAAAATATCTGTATAAATATGATACAAGGGTCCTTCGTTCATGTCAAACACGCCTATTATGAAGGAATGGTTACTAAAACGGTATTCAAGACGTTTTTCCGTGGCTAAAGCAAAAAAAACTGATTCAGGGCAAAAACTGATTCGGGGCATTTTATGATGGTCATATCAATTAACAGCCACATACAGGCTACAAAATACATTTATGGCTGCAAGAAATGCTCAAATGAATAAATCTGCATATCATATTACACTAAGGATTTACCAGTACTAGTAGATCAGCTTGGTGTGTGCAGCATGGAAGCTCATATCCATCACCAGATCCCTTTTTAACGTAACAAGAAACACGTTTTTGGACAGTACATGCAGATTTTTTTGCATTTTATTTGCATCATTTTGCCTGAAATACACTGACTGAGCACTTTATCAGGAACATTAAACTAATACTGGATCAAGCTTTATGTTGCTCTCAAAACAGCCTCAATTCTTCATAGCATGGATTCCACAAGAGGTCAAAAACATCAGAGACTGTGACTCTCCCATTCTACCACATCCAGAAGGTGATCTACTGAAATCAGATCAACGAGAAGGCCACTAAGCTCATTGTTATGCTTCTGAAACCCGTTTAAATTGACTTTTGCTTTGTGACACGGTGCAGTATCAGGCAGGAAGTAGACATTAGAAGTTTGTAAATTGTATGAAGACATGAAGGATTGCAACAATACTCAAATACGCTCCTGGTGTTCAACTGACCATTGACTGGTATTAACAGGCCCAAAGCATGCCAAGAAAACATTCCTCACACCATTACACCACCTCCACCAGCCTGGACTGCTGACACAAGGCACAGCCGTGGTCCATGGATTCATGCTGCCAAGGATTGTGCCAGATTTTGACTCTACCATCTGTGTAGCAGAAATCAAGATTCATTAGACCAGGTTACGTTTTTCCAGTCATCAGCTGTCTAGCTTTGGTGAGCCATTGCCCAATGCAGCCTCAGCTACACTATATTGGCAAAAGTTTTGGGACACCCCTCCAAATCATTGAATTCAGGTGTTGTTTTTCAGGGATTAGGCTCGGCCCCTTAGTTCCAGTGAAAGAAACTCTTAATGCTTCAGCTTCATACCAAGACATTTTGGATAATTTCATGTTCCTGACTTTATGGGAACAGTTTGGGGATGACCCCTTCCTGTTCCAACATGACTGCACACCAGTGCACAAAGCAAGCTCCATAAAGACATGGATGAATGAGTTTGGTGTGGAGGAACTTGACTGGCCTGCACAGAGTCCTGACCTAAACCTTATAGAACACCTTTGGGATGAATTAGAGCAGAGACTGTGAGCCAGGCCTTCTCCTTCAACATCAGTGCCTGACCTCACAAATGCACTTCTAGAGGAATGGTCAAAAATTCCCTTGTGGAAAGCCTTCCCAGAAGATTTGAAGCTGTTATAGCTATAAAGAGCGGGCCAACTCCATATTAAATTCATGTGCATGTAAAGGCAGATGTCCCATTTTTGGCATGGCTCACAGTCTCCGTTCTAATTCATCCCAAAGGTGTTCTATCAGGTTGAGGTCAGGCCAGTCAAGTTCCTCCACACCAAACTTGTTCATCCTTTATGGACTTTTCTTTGTGTACTGGTCAACATGGTCCTCGCTGTTGTAGCTCATCTGCCTCAAGATTCTGACATGCTTTTCTCTTCACCACTATTGTACAGAGTGGTTATCTGATCTACTGTAGTCTTTCTGTCAGCTCAAGCCTGTCTGGCTATTCTCAAATGATCTCTCTCATCAACACAACATTTCCATCTGCAAAACAAGCCCTCACTGGATTTTTTTATTATTATTATTATTATTATTATTATTTGTACCATTCCGATTAAACTCTAGAGACTGTTGTGTGTGAAAATCCCTGGAGATCAGCAGTTATAGAACTACTCAAACCAGTCCTTCTAGCACCAACAACCATCAGTGCTGCCACGCGATTAGCTGATTAGATAATAGCCTGAATGAGTAGGTGTACAGGTGTTCCTAATAAAGCGTTAAGTGAATGTATATTGAAACAGTCTGTGGTTTAGAGCAATGTGTAGGTGAGTCGGAGCGTGAAGCGAGAATATTTTATGTGCCATAATCTACTGTATTTGTGTATGACTAGATAATATGAAATGTTTTTTGAGGTCACTTTAGGTACTTTCTTTTTCTAAAAATAGACAGTTAAGCAGACTAGCTAAAATAAAAACACAACAACCAACCGCAGGAGTTTCTGACGTGTGTCTCTTTACACTGAAAAAATCTGACCTCTCTATGATCACAAATATTAGGTGTGGATTGAAATTGAAAAAGCTGTAGAATATATTGTTTCTAGTTTTATGAAATTCGCATTTAATTTGTTTTTGACTAGGACATGAACAACTTCCTAGAGCTCTTTCAATTTAGGGTAATTAATTGATTAATTAATCATTAAAGAATTACTATAGCAACATTAACAGTATGATAGTGATAATGATAATGATAGTTTTCATGTCAGGTGTAATGCAATAAAATAAATATTAATGTTGTAATGTGGGTTTCCTCCAGTTTCCTCCCACTGTCCAAAAAACATGATGGTAGGTGAATTGGCTGTCACATTGCTTGTTGGTTTGAATGAGTGTATGAAAGTGTGTGTGTGTGTGTGTGCATGATGCCTGGGCCGTGATGGACTGGCATTTCATCCACGATATATTCCCACCTCATGGACGGTGTTCCTGGATGTACTGCAACCCTGAGCAAGAATGAATAATAATAATAATATGAATAATAATAATAATAATAATAATAATAATAATCTGTCATGAGACCTATAAACTACTATCAAAGTTATTGTAATAATTTTTTAGTTATTAATGAATAATTAACCCAAATTGAATGGGTTAAAAAAATTATGTTGTGATCGTTTAAGGAAGTTGTTCATGTGTTTATTATTATTATTATTATTATTATTATTATTATTAGTAGTAGTAGTAGTATTTTTATTTATTATTATTATTATTATTATTGTTGTTGTTGTTGTTATTATTATTATTATTAGTAGTAGTAATAATAATAATAGTTATTATTATTATTATTATTATTATTATTGTAATCGCTGTTATTTATTCAGAGTCGATATTACCACCTGACGTCGCCCGCACGCGCCACTCATTTTGACAGCAAAGTGGGCGGTCCCGCACGGTCCTTTCGCCCAATTGAATTCTTTCGCCTTGCTCCAATGACAGCTCTCAGCGCGCCGAGACTCCGCCCACCGCGAGGCTGCGTGTGGTTGAGCGGCGAGCCAGGCAGTGTAGGCTTTCTCCTGCGGTGTGTGTGTGTGAGTGTGTGCGTGCGCGTGTGTGTGTTGCTGAAAGAGAGAAAGGGGACAGGACAACACAGCCAGGCGGTATACACACACACACACACACACTCTCTCTCTCGCTCTCTCTCTCACACACACACGCGTGCGCGCGCACCCGCACACGCACACACACACGCGCGCGCGCGCACACACACAGGCGCTCGCGCCGTCCCTACACGCAGCCTGACGCATAAACGCTCCGCCGCCGCCGGTACCTTCCTGATCACTACAATGGACCTATTCGAGCTGGACTTCTTCAGGGAGTGGGAGCTGGAGCAGCAATGGTAGGCGCGTTTTTGAAACATTTCTGCAAACGTTGTACGTCTTTTGTCCAAATGCCAAACTGACGTGGTTCACATTGCAATCAGTGGCCATGTCTTTATCTTATGGCATGCACAAAATTTGCTGATTTGGAATGATTCGGGAGCGATCGGGATGCTCGGGGTAGTCTGGACAGCCTGTGCGGGAATCCGTGTAGCGGTTTTGTCGGGGGGGAAAAGTGTCCGGTTGAAAGCTCGCGCGCCGCCTCACTGCCACCTCACACTGGCGCTCCAAGTTCTCCAGAGCTGTCCACGTAGTTACTTGCCTTCTCGAGACTTTCAGCAGCCTTTTCCTCCGCGTGCATGCACTGATGCATTGATCTGCGTTAAACATATCCGGACGCACTCTTGGTCATTCGCGGTGCCAAAGCAACAGTGTGTCTAAATGGCAACGTTGACGCTTTGAACGCGTGTTGTGTTGTGATCTTAAATCTTAAACAGTGTTGCATGGAAATGAGAGAGAGAGAGAGAGAGAGAGTGAGTGAGTATATCGGAATTCTTGTCTGCAGCTATAATTCTGTAATTCGGGGTTTCGATCTACTTCACCACTGTGAGGTTTATTTTTTGCTCTGCTGCAATTACTAAAGTGAGAGGCTTGGAGCTATTCCGATCCATCACATTATCAAAGCCTTTCATTGAACTTGTGTGTGTGTGTGTGTGTGTGTGTGTGTGTGTAGGGATTCGAACAGTTGAATGCCGATCATGAATAAAAAAATAAATGTGAACCAACCTTGCTTAATAAACTTTACTGTCTTTATTCTAATCATCATTATTAGGCACTGACCATATTGCTGTCATCAAGCATCAAGTAATCACGCATACATCTGTACACATGTGGAAACTTTACATGCATAACAGAAATCTCCCTTTATGTCCTATGTTCAATTAGACACGGCGTGATCTAGAACAAATGACTGATAACGATACTCAAGTAATTTGTGTTTGCTATGATAAGGGGTATAGGCTTTAATCATCACCTAAAATTTACTTTGCACATCCCAAACCTGTGTACAGCTCCTATGTGTGGTAGAATTTATAAACTGATGCTTTTTGGTAAACTTTCCATGCAAAAACAAATAAACAAATAAACCTATTTCTATATGCTGCTCCACATGGATGTATGGAAAAATAGGACGGATTTCGTACACATGAAACATGAAGCAGTGCCAGGTTTCATTCACGAGGACGATGCTGCAGGTTTCTGACTGAAATGGACATAAAATAAAATTAAAAATGACTTCCTCGTCACTGAAACATTGCGTGTTTTTTTAAAATAAAAAATCCGATATAATGATCTTATAGTAAAAGTGAATAAAAAGGCAATTATCACCGTGTAAAAAATGGAATATCAGCACATTCCTACACGCTCTATTGTCAGCACGAGTTTCCTTACAACCTCATTTAGTCTCCATCATTCACTCGCAGCTCTTTCTTCTCTCCCTCACCCGTCTCCTGTATTCCATCCTCTTGTTCCCTTTGTGTCTCCTGGTTGTCATCGTAGAAAATCACGCCGCTTTTAGCACCTGCATCGCGAGGTGTAGAACAAGCTCGCCGAGTGCCTCCTTACGCTCCTCAAGCTGTTCACCTCTGCCCGATAGCTTTCTCAGCCACCGTGCTGTGTGTGTGTGTGTTTTATTTTTTTCTTTAATAAAACCCTCTAATTAAGATTCTCTGCTTTTGTCCCATTCGGTCTTGTTTGATTTGAAAAAAGGTTTAGAAAGGCATATCTGTTGCAGCTCTGTTCAGACAGTTGGGAAGAATGAACCCGGGCTCTGAGCACCAGTTCATTAGGACTTTTGTGCACTCAAGGCTTTGTGCAGTGTTTGAGTGTTTCAGGTTGGGGTTAGATCCACTTTGTGCCGTGGCAGTCTTTAAAACGAGAGGAAGAGCGTCTCTTTCTCTTAATGAAGAGGAGTTTGCACGCCTTCCAGTGTTGTGGCAGTTAAACACCAATTTGCTTCTTTCTTTCTTTTCTTTTCTTTGTATTTACATTACCTGTATGCATTTTATCCAAATGAGACATCCAAGCTTTATACAGTCCAAGAGCTGAGCAGTGAAGGGTGAGGGTGAAGAGCCCTTGATTAAAAGCTCCTGGGATTTAAACCTGTAACAGTATCCAAAATATCGAAACATCAAAATGTTACATCAGTAATATGTTTAATTCTAACGGAATAAGGATCTCTAAGAAAGGGCTAGACCTCCACTGAATGTCTGCAAGATCTGAATTAAAAGTAATATAATAAAACTCAAAAAAAGTATTGAGGTATCACAGGAAGATGATGGTCATGGTATTGATATTGGCGTTAGAGGGTTGTGTCACACCTCCAGGGTTGCTGGTTCGAGTCCCCAGTCTGCCCTGTGTACTTGGATTTTGCATGCTCTCCTCGTGTTTCAGGGGTTTGCTCAAGGTTCTCCGGTTTCCTCCACCAAAAACATGGCTGATTGGCATCTCTAAATTGTCTCTGTCTGTATGTGATTCTGTCTTGTGATGAGTTGGCACCCTGTCCTCGGTGTCCCCCACCTTATGCCCGGAGTCCTCTGGGATAGACTCCAGGTACCAAAAGACCCTGTGGAGGTTAAGCAGGACAGAAAATGGATAGACGGATGGATGGATGGATGGATGGATTGATAGATGGATGGATGCATAGATAGATAGATAGATAGATAGATAGATAGATAGATAGATAGATAGATAGATAGATAGATAGATAGATAGATGGTTGGATGGAGGGAGGGATGGATGGATGGATGCATAGATAGATAGATAGATGGATGCATAGATAGATAGATAGATAGATAGATAGATAGATAGATAGATAGATAGATAGATAGATAGATAGATAGATAGATAGATGGATGATTTTATATTGTTATATACTATATGATATAATACTACTTGCTCAGCTCTAGCATCCACTCACTGTTGAGTAAATAAATGCAGCAGCACAAGGTCAGATTATTTAATTGCGTTATACAAATTTTATAAAGCGGTTTCATGTGGATGAATTACACAGATCTTGAGGAATGACCAATTTTTAAAACATCAGAGCTTCAGTTATGTATTGATCTGAAAAGAGTTCTGATATTTTATCATCAGCTGAGCATGATAAAAATATTGGAGCATGTAACTACTGTTTTATTATTATTATTATTATTATTATTATTATTATTATTATTATTATTATTATTATTATGAGCATTCTTGGTCTTGTTCATGCGATTTATTTATAATTCGTGGCATGGTTGTTGGTGCCAGTTTGAGTATTTTAGAAACTGCTGATCTTCTGGGCTTTTCACACACATTGTTCTCTAGAGTGAAACACAGAATGGAGCAAAAACAACAACAACAACAACAAAAACATCCAGCGAGTGAATTTTTTCTACATGTGGAAAACCATCGTCAAAGTAAAAGGACGGAAACTCGGGTCGAGTCATCACTCCATCCAGCCGTGATGAGCAGAAAAGCATGACATCAGGAAAATCGCACTCTTGTTAACCCGGATACAGGAACCCGAGCCTCCATGTGACGCCTGATCACCTGATCTCCCTTTCCAAAAAGCCTGGAAATATATATATATATATATATATATATATATATATATATATATAACACATATAATATAAATATATATATATATATATCATATAAAATAAATAGAAGCGAAATAGAATAAATGTTGCGTACGCCTTAAAGAATAAACATTCTCAGGTTAACAGTCTCAGTTTAAGCGCAGCGATGGTTCTGATCCCGAAGCACACAGTAATTATTCACTCTGATTTACTTTTTTGGAATTTAATAATTATCCTGCCCTACTTTTGCAGCCCAAGGCTAAAATTCAGCAGCTTTATTGATTCTCATCCAGTGGATTTTTCTTTTTCTTTCTTTCTTTTTTTTTTTTTCTTTTTTGGTGCTCAAAACATGTGCTGAATTTAATCAAGGCAGAATCGGTGGGATGCAAAGCGTATTGAGGTGAAAAAAGAAAAAAAAACACAAAAAACAACAAGCCCCGGGAAGACACGGACGAATTAAAAAGAAATAAAAAAAAAAAAAAGCAGAGGAAGTACGAAGACGGCTGAGATTTTTCCGTGTTGACACACGGCGGCTTGATTGCACGACTACCACAATTACTTCTGCTTTCCACACAAGCTGCGAGTCAGACGTCGGGAGGCCCAGTTTGAGACGTGTTTTCGCAAACCTCGTTTCATGATGGTAATTACTCCCCCTCGCTGGCAGCGTTGGTGGATGCATTTTTTAGGTGTTGTTCTGTAATTAGTTGATTTAAGGATTTTGGAATATGAGCTTGCCGCGCTTGTCAGCGCTGATGTTTGAAAGCAGAGTAACCGAAGTCTAATTACTCGTGATATTGGTTTTATAGGTATTCCCCATCACTGCTTAGAGAAGACCATGCAATTAGGTGCAGTCGTTTATTACACCTCGCTTTTCATTTGGAGGTGCTTTATGGCAGCCCCGGAGAGTAATTCCAGGAGGAATTATTGAATGCCTCAATTGCGCCGATTTTTTATTTATTTTTTTTCTCTCTCTCTCTCCCCCTTGTCCAACTTGTCCCTTCTCAGCAGGGATTTGTGTGCGAAATAATTCATTTTTATGTGCTCATGTGAAAACGTGCGAGGTTGCCGAACGCGCAACCTGATCTCAGGCGAAAATTCACATAAGAATGATTTTGTTGGCTCTGGTCGTCGCACTGAAGTCATACGAAAAAGCTGCTAAACCCATCTTCAGCCCAAGCTTACTTTTTTTCATACGAGCTGGCTCACGCCAATTCTGACAAATTAGCATGTCTGAGATCAGCTTGGAACTGGAAGAGTTGAAGCATTAACATGGATTTTATTTTTTATTGATTTTATTTGATTTTATTTTTTTTTAAAAAAACTGTATAAATCCACAGACTCCAGAACCTCTGATACCAAATGCTTTAGAATGAACAATTTTATATATTTTTTCTATTTGCACCCTTGAGCCCTTATTACTCCAAGAGACGGATTTTTTAATTTTTTAATTTTTTACAGAGATTAGGATTTTAGATCCGGCAATTTGTTAAAACTCAAATTTACCTTGCTAGTTTTGCTTTGATCTACGACTCCATTAACATCTCATGCTTGAAACATCCTTTTCCGTCGATCATCCATGAAACATTCCGCAAGTCACGTGATCAACAGGACGTCATGAAACTCAAATTTAGGTTCAGGAATTTTAAGCTTTCACGTTTTTTTTCTTTTTTGTCATATTGAAAGTAAGTTATGAATTAGAAAACACATTTTAAAGAGATTTAAAGTGTCCTTATGGTGTTAGCATGAATACTAGTTCACCACATTTTGGCTAATTTGTTGTTGAAGATTGCAACCCGGTTGCTTTTTCGCTCACTTTTTAAAGCTAAAAAATATGTAAGAGAATTTAAGATGCTGTTGTGTGAGACGTGATGTCTTATAAATCTGAAGGTGATAAATGATTTAAAAACAAATACAAAGTTTCTGAAGGCTAAATAGCACCAACATTTTGGATTCACTGTAGGAGATCGAGAACTTTTATATCAAGAACTTTTAGATCTAGAATTGATATATATGATTAATACGCATTTAAATCAAGTTTATTGTAGGAACTGATTTACTAGACGCTAGAGTTTTAACAGGTGAAGAGGTCTATTGTGTTATCAGTTGAGATCTCGGAGCATTTTCCCAGCTCCTCTCGTTTTCTTGTCCTGCTCGTGGAGCTCAGCTGGGCATTCTATATCCCCCATGCTCGTGTGATGAGCACAGCTCAGCGCCAATCTCATTTGTGCCCGGCGTGAAAAAAGCAGCCGTGCCAGGCACCGACTCGTCCAGCCCCTGTGCCCACCATACGGGCGAAGAGCCTCGGCAGTTGGCACCCCGACTCCGAGCAGAAGCTGCCAAGTTACTGCGCCCGTGGCCTCGTTTTGCCACCTGCCAAAGAGAAGCCAAATGCTGCAGAATGATAAAGCAGGAAGCTTGGACCAGCGCCCGTTTTATCGGACGCGGGAATGAAAGGTGACGCTTTGGCACCTCTTTGACCCGCCATGTTTGGCACTCGACTAACAATTTCATCTGGAGGACGAACACCCACTGGAGCCTCCAGCAAAACCTGTAGAAAGCGGCGGGAGACGGAGAACGTTCCCACTTCATCAGTTTTGGCAGGGCCGTGCGATTTCGGGCAAGTGATTGATTTCAGAGTTACAGTGTTGGTATTGGATTCCTGAGATGAAATGAAACACAAATCCGCTGTGAAACTCTCACGTTCCGAGTTATTCCACACATCACTTGCCAGTCCCCCCCCCCACCAAAAAAAAAACTATATAAATAAATAAATAAATAAAAAGTAACTCTTCATGGGGAAAATCCATCAGCGATAGGCTACACCAGACCTCTCCAGCTTAATCCCCGCTTGGCAGCCACACTCCGCAAAAGTTATTAACTCCGTACTAATTACAATGGCCCTAATAAGACCTGAGGTAATGACTCCATGAATGCAAATGCGCATTAAATTTTACACCCAAGCAGGCTTGACGGCATTGTTTAGACCAGAATGTCACCCGGTGCGAGATTGTGTTGACTCAAACATTAATGGAGCTGAAAACTTGAAGAGAAACATGACCGCGGTGGGGTTTTGTAGCAAACTCGGCTCCAGTGCTGAAGCATCAGTTTGGTGTCAAGTAATTACAAAGAATTAAAGGAATACATTTCAGTGTAATGTTTTGTTAAAAGGATTTGACAAAAAAAGGCTTTTATTTTGTTTATACCGGCCCATTGTTGAGCAGTTCTCAAATCTGATTGGTCAAGAAGGTTGTTATTGTTAAACAGCAGCTTTGACCATAGTTACGCCAATCTGCTTGTCCTGTAGTATCAACAAACACAAATAGATTTACTAAGAAGTTTTTTGTGAGGGGTTCTAGGGTGAGGTAGCTTAGTTGTTAAGGTTTTGGACTACTGATCAGATGGTTGTGAGTTTGAATCCCAGGACCACCAAGCTGCCATGGCTGGGCCCTTCGGCAAGGCCCTTAACCATCAATCGCTCAGTTGTACAAAGTGAGATAAACTGTAAGTTAATCTGGATAAGCATGTTTCTCACAATGCCAGAATTGTAAATGAAGTTTGTTTAGGCTTATTTAGCATTTTTGGAAGGAGTCTCTAGCATCAGAGCTGTGTAACACTCAGATGGAAAGACTTCAGGAGTCGTTTTTAGAAGAACATTGACACAACAAGGTGCTTCGAGAAACTGAACAAAAAGAGAACGAGCGTTTCCAGCTGCTGTAATGTAAGTGATAACAGGATGAAACCTCAAAATGTAACCACAAACAGATAAAAAGTACAATATTCTGCTTTTTGCTATAGTATAAGAGGTATACAACACGAGACCGAGGGAAATTAATCAGTTTAACACAACGACAGTGACTCCAGTGATGTTACCGGTTAGAAAATCTCGCCTCGTCGTGTTTTATCCCTTACTTAAAGCACGTTCTGTTAATATACTGCTTATAGATTTTCCCTCAGGTAAAACACAGGGCATCAATTCCCTTTTCCCAATTTAAACAATAATAAAAAAAAAAACTAGAATATAAAAACATAAGAAATAATTTAAATAAAAATGTAAAATTATAATATAAAATATAAGAAATACAATTGAAATAAAAATGTAAAACTATAATATAAAAATATAATAAATCGTTTAAATAAAAATGTAAAACAAGAATCTAAAATATTAGAAGAGAAGAAGAATCTAAAATAAAAAGAATATCAAGTATCAAGTATAACATAATATAATATACTGCTTATAGATTTTTTCCACAGGTAAACTTCCCAAGGACTTTGCTACGTATGTTTTTCATACAAGAATCTAGGCAAACGTTTTTGAAAAGACGTTCGATTTTTTTCCTTTGTTTAATCCAACTGTTTTAGCTGCATATCTATCTTTATCTCAGATAAAAAAAGAAAAAGAAAAACCTTGATGTCCACAACGTGGACTTTCATACATTACAAAAAAAAATCAAAGATGCTTTTCTATTAAAAATAATTATCCCTGAAAAGAAGTTTTTGGTATTTGTTAGTGGATTCTTTTCATGTCGGAGTGCCTTCTGACTAATAGCTTAATCTTTATACCGCTGAGCAATTTACTCATTACATGCAAAGGTCACTGATTCTACAGAACGCCGTGGATGACAAAGATGAAGATTAAACAGAGGCAGGTAAGCATCTGTAGAGCTCCAGAGCGCCGTTCCCATGTCCTTTCAGACGAATCGGGTCGTCTTCCGTCTTTGAGACTCCCTATTTTGGCCAGCTTTTTTTCTTTTTCTTTTCCTTTTAAATGAAAGCGAGGATTAAAAACAGTCACACCGAGCAGAATATTTTAAAGGCAGGTTCAAACGCAGTGCAGCTTCGGAGCTTCTGGCTAAACATTGCACAGGATTTGTAGAACAGAACATCCTCCCAGTCATCATCTCATTTTCTATTCCTCTCCATCCCGTCCCTTTATAAAGGCCATGTCAGACACATACAAATTAAAAGAGGATGAAATTAAATGTAGGTATATAAAAGATTCTACTTTAAATATAGTTATATTAAAAAACCTTTTAGTGGTGTTGGTCCTTTTGGACAGATTTATCATTAGTAGTAGGAGGAGGAGGAGGAGGAGGAGGAGGAGGAATACTAGTACTTCTGCTACTTCTACCACTACTACTATTATTACTACCGCTACTGCTTCTACAACTACTTCTATTACTGACTGTATTACTACTACTACCTCTACTACTACTACTACTACTGCACTACAACTTCTACTTCTACTGCTGCT